>NW_010407066.1:934-1286 GCF_000710305.1 Buceros rhinoceros silvestris | reverse complement strand
GCCGTTACTCACCCGAGGGGATGTCGATGCTGGCGATGGGCACCGTGATGCGCTCCAGGGTGCTGAGGATGCTGCCGAAGGGCTCCCGCACCGCCCCCTTGAAGCTGAACCCAAAAATCGCGTCCACCACCAGCCCGTAGAGCTCGTCGATGAGCGCAGCCTGCAGTGCGGATGGCAGCGGGTGAGACACAGCCCCGGGCACGGCTCCAGGGGCCGCTGCTCCCTGGCCAGGGGCTGCTCCTCACCTCAGCTGGGAACTCGGGCAGGAAGGGGATGTCCAACTTCTGGCACTGGGTGGTCAAACCTTCAAAGAGGGGCTTGCTGGGGCGCTTGGGGTAATACACAGCTGGCT
>NW_010407066.1:0-227 GCF_000710305.1 Buceros rhinoceros silvestris | reverse complement strand
CACTCCAGCACCTCAACATCCTTCTTGCAGTGAGGGGCCCAAAACTGGACACAGCACTCAAGGTGTGGCCTCACCAGTGCCCGGTACAGGGGGACGATCCCTGCCCTGCTCCTGCTGGCTGGGACAAGCCCAGATGCTCGTGGCCAGTGGGAACCCTGGTCTTGCGGGTACGGGGGTGCGCAGGGACAGGCCCCCTCCCTGGGGGGGAGCAGGCAGGCGCCTGCACA
>NW_010407065.1:0-245 GCF_000710305.1 Buceros rhinoceros silvestris | reverse complement strand
TTGGGGGGCCCATTGCCCTTACCGACTGCTCTCCGGGGTGGGCTTGGGGTAGCCCTCCACCGCTCCTTCCCAGACGGCGTTGGCCAGGGCGTTGCCGATGGCCGTCATGACCATGAGGAGCTCGCTGGGCCAGTCGTCCAGGTCCAAGGAGCGCACGCGGGACAGGTGGGTGCCCAGGTTGCGATGGATCCCGGAGCACTCGATGCACATGAGGGAACCCAGGTTCAGACTCGCCCAGTCAGGAT
>NW_010407064.1:789-1367 GCF_000710305.1 Buceros rhinoceros silvestris | reverse complement strand
TGCAGGAAGGTGTGGGCAGCGGACACCGCTTTCTCGATCTTATTTGACTGTGGAGGGAGGAAGAGCCGGTGCAGCAGCCCACTGTGGGGGCAGCCAGGGCTGATGCTGTGGCCGCGGAGGGCTCAGCACCCGGCCAGACCCTGGGCACGCAGGGCACATGGCTGATGCTTGGCGAGGTGAATAGAGCAGCACCTCCAGTGCCAGCCCCGAGCTCTGTCATCCACTGGATGGACAGACGGGATCTAGGACCACGGACAACACAGACAAACCCAGCCTCATCAGCCTCCCGCTCTGTGCCCGTGGGGGGCACAGGTACAGCTCAGCCCCTCATGGACTCCCATGTCCAGCCAGGAGCGATCCACGTGGTGTGTGTTTGATCCACGGATCCGCTCCTCTCTGCTGCCAGCCCGGGCAAGCTGCCCCCACTCCCCTGCTGCTTTATGAGCTCTCAGGTTGCAGTTTCGGGGGAGCAAGACTGGAGGGGTTGAACGAACAGCCCCTGAGATGGGTTTTGGCCAGAGCAGGCAGGAGGAAAACGCATTAAGGCTCCAGGGCAGGCTGTCCCTGGCCACCGCCAG
>NW_010407064.1:0-691 GCF_000710305.1 Buceros rhinoceros silvestris | reverse complement strand
CGGTCTGCCCCGGGCCCCCGCCAGTGGAGTGGGGCAGCAGCGCTGAGCACCAACGCAGCATCTGCCCAGCGGCACAGCTCCAGACCCAACCGGCACGGGTGCCTGGGGAGGGGAGCGTCCCCAGCCAGAGCCACTCTGGCCAAGGGAGGGTCACCCCGGGACGATGCCTGATGAAACCTCCTCCACGTCTGCACTGTGAGCTGATAGAGTGCTTCTCCCTGATGGAGCATGCAGACACAGGTCCCGCAGTGATCACAGCGGGACTGGCCAACCCTCCGGCGTCCTTCTCCCCAGGCAACGCTCTGCCCAGCCCGGAGGACCTTGGGGAAGCAGGACAAAGCGAGGCGAGGTGCGGGGACACCACCACGGGAACCCTCAGTTCCGGATGCACACCTCACGTCCTGCCTGATGCATCCCAGATGATGGTGACGTGCCACAGTGCAGGGGCACGATGGAGGGACTGGGGGCGGGGGGGATGCCAGATGAGTGCAGGACAGATGGAAGCAGGGTTCGGGAGGTGCAGCTCAGGGCGTGCAGGCTGGTGGCATAGGATGGGGATGCAGGACGGGGGGGATGGCAAGACGGGGGTGTCGAAGAGGAGGTACAGGATGAGGGGCACAGGACAGGGGCGCGGGACAGGGGTGCGGGATGGGGGTGTGCCCGATGCGGGGTTGGGATGGAGGGGAGCAGA
>NW_010407063.1:0-927 GCF_000710305.1 Buceros rhinoceros silvestris | reverse complement strand
GGGGGTGGGGGGGTGGTGTGGAAGGCAACCTGTATTTATGACAGTCACCGGCATCTCTTTTCCGTGTTGTAATTTTCCGTCTATTAATTTAACTTGCAGTCAAGGGCATAATAAATTGATCTCTTAACAATGAAACACTACAGACTTGCGTCCCTATTAATCTTTCCCTTCTATGATTTCTCTGTGCAGGTCATGTGTACCTGGTTACCTAGCCTTTTTTATTATTATTATTTCAAAACCTCCAGATAGCACAATCATCTCTAATAAATCTCCCTCCTCAGAACAAGCTGCCGATTTTCTCATGAACGGATGCGATAAAGAGCTAAATACCAGCTCCCCCGATAGGGTCATGACATGGATGGGTTGATGCAATTGAGAGGGCAGAACACATAGGGGACTTGCATCCACCTTTCCAATCTCCTATTGTTACTTCGGTATAAATGCGTCCTTCCAGCATCCTTAATGTACCTGGGCTGCAACAGCCATTAGGAAACAAAACCAGCTCGCTGCATCGCTGAGCAAGGAACCTCTCCGTGCCTTTCTATTTTCACAGATACTCTGCCAGTAGTAAAAGATGTGTAGGATGCTCTGCTGTGCTTTCGCTTCCCGAGGTGATCACCCTTAGGGTGGAACAGCCATTCCTCATCTGATTAAGAAAGCTTTAATCTACAGCTGACACAAGTGATGCCGCCTAGGGTAGCCAGGCTACATCAGTAGTCCCTTGTGCATTTACACAGGTGCCTCCAAAAAGCCGACCAAGCGGGCAAGGGAGTTGCACCCTAGCGCCTGCCGCATGTGAATGGGTTTCACGTAAACCCGCATGCAGAGGTCCTGTGGTTTGTTCCGTAGGCAGACGTGATAGGGGTGACAAAGTAACGCCGGAAAACGCCGTGCAAGCCTACAGCAGTACTAGCAGGTACACTCCTA
>NW_010407062.1:6119-6611 GCF_000710305.1 Buceros rhinoceros silvestris | reverse complement strand
CGGAGCCGCTGCTCTTCCTTGGGGCCCCCCAGCATCCTGGCACGCTGGCACAGCTTTCCCAGCCTCGGCTTTGGGGTGAGATGAGGGTGCTGTGGGATGCGGGTCCCTCCTCCATCCTGGCTCTCTCCGAGGCTCCTCGCCGTGCTCAAGCGTGTCCTCATCAACATTTGTCGCACCGGTGGTAAAAAAGGCGTCACCTCCCTTTGCAGTGTGTCCTGGAGAGCAGACTGCCCAGCACAGGTTATCACATTCCACTAAAACCCTTTGTTAGGACCAGCTCACCCCAGCTCAGCTCCCCCCGACGCTGCATTTCCACTCTGCTGGGTCCCCAGGCTGGTGCCCTGGCCAGAGCCATGGCTGGAGTCGACAGTGAGCCATCAGCCCTCGCTGGGTGCTGCCCGTCATGGGCAGGGGAGTCCTGGAGCTGAGAGTCAGGGCGAGCACCGTGGGTGATGCCACCCACCGAGAGCAAAGCAGCCGGTGCTCTGTGGT
>NW_010407062.1:5549-5885 GCF_000710305.1 Buceros rhinoceros silvestris | reverse complement strand
GTCGGGGACGGGGATGGAGGAGAGACCCATGGCACGATGCTGCCCTGGCCTTGCCAGCATCCTCAGCAGCCAGAGCCTGGTGTGGGGCAGGGAGCGGGCACAGGCAGCATCTCCTGCCCGCTGCTCCCCACGGGGGTGGGGGCAGAAAGGGCCGACCCCCGAGCAGATTCCCTGGCTCTCGCTGCAGCTGCACGCCGGTGCCTAAACCCGCTCCTTCAGAGCCAGAGCTCCTTCCTCGGTGGTGCCACGCGGCTCCAGGCACTCAGCCTGATCCTGGAGCTTAAAATACAGCGAGTCGTCGAAGCAGAGCCGCTCAGGTGGCCGGGCCAGGCAGGG
>NW_010407062.1:5040-5468 GCF_000710305.1 Buceros rhinoceros silvestris | reverse complement strand
CCTGGAGCTTAAAACACAGCGGCTCGTCGAAGCAGAGCCGCTCAGGTGGCCGGGCCAGGCAGGGCAGCCTGAGCACGGCCCCGGTGAGCAGTCCGGAGAGCAGTGAGCCACCAAGGGCCACCGCCAGCCCCGCTGCCTGGCACAGCGCCTGCCTGCCTGCCCCATGGTTTACCCACTGTCCCCCTGCTGCCTCGCTGGCATTGCCCCCGGCAGGGGACATCTGGGAGAAGCGGGACCCAGATGTGTCCTCTGATGCCACCAGGACAGCCACGGCGCTGGCTGCGGCACCGATTTTTTTTGCGGCACCGAGGATGCCGGGCAAACCGTGGAGGTTGTGGATGCCGCACTGGTCCTGGAGCGTGAGCTTCCTCGCCAGAAGCGGGGTGAGGAACCTGAAGCCAAGGACGCACGCCATGGCTGAGAGGCTG
>NW_010407062.1:1817-4792 GCF_000710305.1 Buceros rhinoceros silvestris | reverse complement strand
CAGTGGTCACAGTGCTGGCACTCATGGCCAGGATGGTGTTCAGGATGGCGCGGTGCTGGGCGTCTCCTGGTTGACAGAGGACAGCCACGAAGCTTGGCCAGAAAACCCAGAGGATGAGTGTCCCCACCAGGGACATGCGGTCAGAACGGAGTGTTGGGGTCTCCTTGGGGTGCACTGGCCTCTGTGCTGCCCCAAACAGAGCCTTGGACACGCCGAGGCCAAAATAGCAGGAGAAGACGTGGATCGTGATGGTTCCCCCCACATCCAGGACACCCAGGTGGGTGACGATGACCCACTCGCTGGCAAGGTAGACGGGGATCTCACAGGCAGCCACGACAAGGAGCTGGCAGGGGCTGGTCCTCCCCAGGACGGCCCCCACGGAGATGAGCACAGTCACAGCAGCAAACTCGGCGATGAGGAGGTTGCGGAGGTCCAGGTGGACCTGGCCGTGGTGGAAGTGATGGAGCAAGCCCTGTAGTGCCAGCGCCCATTGCGTGGAAAAGTTGAGCAGAAGGAAGTTGTGGGTGAGGACACTGAGTCCATAGCGGGGCAGGAATGTCAGCAGGAGCCCCAGCCCCACCACCAGCATCACCTGGATGTCCTGGAAGAGGGGGAAGATGCCATAGAGCTGGTTGGCCACCAAGCTGGCATCCTCCGCCTGCGCTGAGGGCTCGTCGTAGGTGATGAAGAGGGCGAAGAAGAGGAGCAGAGCACCCTGGAAGAGCCCCAGGGAGACGGGCAGGAGGCGACGGGGGCCAGTGGGGGGTTGCATGGCCATGCCGGGGAGGACAGGAGGGGACGGTGACCGGCGGGACGGTGACCGGCGGGACAGCAGCACTCGCGGGGTGAGCTCCGCTCGCTCCTACCTTGGGTGTTTTATGGCCACGGTTAATTTTTAACCAAAGATACAGGTTTATGTGCCAGCAGAGGAGGATTTCCCCCTCCCTTCTTTAAACACAACACCCATAAATTACCCACGTGCTCTTGTTTGGCCGCCATAAAAAGTGGACGTGAGGGGGGTTGTGATTTTGAAGGGAAACAAGAAAAACCTGCCAGGGAGCAGTTTATGTGCCAGCAGAGGAGGATTTCCCCCTCCCTTCTTTAAACACAACACCCATAAATTACCCACGTGCTCTTGTTTGGCCGCCATAAAAAGTGGACGTGAGGGGGGTTGTGATTTTGAAGGGAAACAAGAAAAACCTGCCAGGGAGCAGAGTGGGGTGAATGACGATCTGTGAGGAGCCTGACCGGGATGAGGGTACCTCCACAAATGCCCCATTTAACCCATTCCCACCCGGGATCAGGGACCGCTGAGACCCCGAAATGATGCTGGGAGCTCAGACCCCGCCCCAGCTCCCGCTCTGGCTCTGCCACATCCCACCCGGGGACTGCTCCAGCACCGCCACCTCCCCATGCTGCGGGATGATGCCCGTTTTGCTCAGTAATTGCCCGGATTTTGTGAAGCACCATAAAGCGCCGAAATCAGGGCCGAGAAGATCATTTTCTCACAGGTTTGCGTTGGCTTGAATGGCTGGAAATTCATTAACAATTAGTGCGCGAGAAAAACAAAGCCCAGAGCAGCCAAGCAGCTACCCCGAAGTTTCTGGGTTGCTGCTTAATGTGACATTTTGCCAGTGAATGTCTGGAAAAAAAAATTAAAAAAAAATATATGAGAACCACAAGAACAAAAGGCAGAAGGGTTGGTAAATATTTGTTCCAGAGAGAAGATATTTTTGTGCTGTCCCTGATCTCAACACCCCTGCCGCGGGCGCTGGCTCCGCGCCGCTCTTCGTCATTGTTACTGGAGGATGAGGCAGGCGAGGGCGCAAAATGGGAAACAATTGTTGAATAATCTGCGCGAGGCTCCTCTGCCAAACCCGCCCCGGCCATTTTTCAACCCAAAGATGTTGGAAATGGGGGCAACGTATAGGAGGAGGCGGCACGTTGCAGGCAGCAGCTTTGGGGGTTGAGGAGGGGTTGTGTCGAGCCAAGCTGTGGCCAGCAGCAGTGAAGGGGTGATGAGAGCCGTGGGGCTTTGCAGGAGGGAACCCAGCATGCTTCATCCTCCTGTATCGCGTCCTTGCCCCACGGCTGGCGATGTTCACGGCAGCGAATGCTCCTGCGGAGATCCCTCGCCCACGGAAATGAGGGGCTGGCATCCGCACGGTGCCGTTCCTGGGGATGGGTTGGGATGGATGAGTGGGCAGGATGCTCCCACTGTTCCTGCCTGTGACTGGACTGGGTTACAGCTTGACCCAGCTGCTGCTAGCTCCCACCTCTGCTAGGGCAGTGGGGATGAGGGGACGCAGGCAAAGCCTCCCCCATCCCTTGCTGGTATAAAAAAGGCCAAGAAAGGTGATTTCTTTTCCCACTTTTTTTTTTCTCACTTTTTTTCATTTTTAAATAAAACCTTAAAGAAAAAGCTTTTGAACAAGTCCTTTAAAAAGCAGAGCGCGTCGAAGATTTCAAGGTTATGGCACAGTGCCTCTGCGAGGAGGAGGAGGAGGAGAAGGAAGGTGCCAGAGGAGCCGCGTCGCCCTGGACCATCCCAGTGCTGCCAGATCTGCTGGAGGGGACAAGCACTGTGTTGGGAGGTTTGGGAGGTAAAAGCCCTCCTGGATCTGGCAAGGTGTGGGGACACTGGGAGGTTGGGGTGCCCTCACTGGGCCAGCAGCCGCTGGGTCGGGCTGCTGAGCTGGGTGCTGGGGGAAGGAAGGTGCCAGAGGAGCCGCGTCGCCCTGGACCATCCCAGTGCTGCCAGATCTGCTGGAGGGGACAAGCACTGTGTTGGGAGGTTTGGGAGGTAAAAGCCCTCCTGGATCTGGCAAGGTGTGGGGACACTGGGAGGTTGGGGTGCCCTCACTGGGCCAGCAGCCGCTGGGTCGGGCTGCTGAGCTGGGTGCTGGGGGCTGGCGGTGCCTCGGGGGGTGAGACGACTCCTTATCTTGGGCATTAGGGAGTTGGCGGCCTGGGGG
>NW_010407062.1:890-1752 GCF_000710305.1 Buceros rhinoceros silvestris | reverse complement strand
GTGGGCATTAGGGAGTTGCAGGCTTGGTGGGACGTCCTTGGACCTTGGACATGTGCTCTTCTTCCACCTGGAAATCCTGCTCTGGCAGCACTCGCGGGGTTGGGATGCTGATTGGGGCTCCCAGAGGGCAGAAGCCAACAGAGGGACCCACACCCCTGGCTCTGCTGCACCCACCGTGGGGGTGAGCCCCCCGGCACATGCAGAGACCAGGGCCAGCCACCACCGCGCTCCTTTGACGAGCAGTTGGATCCCACCATCCCCATCCCTTGGGAAAAGGCCATCCCGTTTAGCCTCCCTGCTTCCCAAACCAGACGAGGTGCAAAGAGCAGTGATGCCCAAGCGCTCCCCGGGCCAAAGACCCCGCTGCAGAGAGGGGGCAACCCCGCCGGGGTGCAGATTAACAAATAACCTTTATGGCACCCATAAAAGAAGGACGAAGTTTCAAGAGGTCGCTGGGAAGGTGAAAGTCCCCCCTGAACCCGGAGCACCCCTGAGGGTGGGGAATGATTAACCCCACAGTGCAGGGTGCGCCGGCGGGATGTCACCATCCTCCCGGGGAGGAAGGTCCAGTCCCTGTGGTGACATTTTCTCGGCGTGGAGGGATTTCTTCCAGCACCGAGGGAATGGGGATGGAGGAAGCATCTGGCGAGGGCTGGGGTGGCGGGGAGTGGAGCATGGAATTCCACCCCCCACGTCCCCCTTTCACTGTGTGGGCAGTTGTTTTATGGCAGGAGGATTGGGGAACCAGTTTAGCATGATCCACGCTGGGTCTGCTGGAGGAGTTCCCCGTGGAGGGCTGGATACAAAGAAAAGCTGAATTAACCGAGGGTCAAATAAGGCGACAGGATCTGCCAGATCCGAG
>NW_010407062.1:386-776 GCF_000710305.1 Buceros rhinoceros silvestris | reverse complement strand
AAAAAAAGGGGGAAGGGGCTCGAACAGGCCGGAGCCAATACACGCTGGCAAGAGCCAGTCCATGGCACTGTGAGAAAACACTCCTGCAAATTTAACAAATCCCCACGGTCTAGAAAGTCATGTACAAGAAATTACCAATGAAGGGATCTAGTCCTATCTGGATTTCCAGACGCTGCTCATGCTCCCACCGCCTTTCGCAGGCCATATAAGTACATGGATCGGAGTCCCGGGTGCTGGAGACCGGCAGGATTGTTCCGATCGTCTTGCCTGACCTCCTGCGTCAGACAAGGGCTCCCGGCG
Source organism: Buceros rhinoceros silvestris (assembly GCF_000710305.1). Taxonomy (NCBI): domain Eukaryota; kingdom Metazoa; phylum Chordata; class Aves; order Bucerotiformes; family Bucerotidae; genus Buceros; species Buceros rhinoceros. The sequence goes on along the minus strand of NW_010407062.1, from coordinate 476 downwards.
AGGAGGGGATGCTCAGCCCAGCCGGGCGGCAGCGGCCGGATCCTGCGGCTCTGCCGCGCTGGGGTTGGTCAGAGAAGGGGTGGCTTAACG
>NW_010407062.1:0-256 GCF_000710305.1 Buceros rhinoceros silvestris | reverse complement strand
AGAAGGGGTGGCTTAACGCATTAATGCGGGCACTGGGGCGGCTGGGTGCCACCACCCCACGGGGACACGCTGGCACCCGGGGATGGGTGCTGGCAGGAGGGAGCGGGAGCTCTGGCTTCATCCCCATGGGGCCGGGGAATGGCGTGGTGAGGAGGGGATGCCGGCAGCAACCCTCAGCCTCGGCATCACTCTTCTCCCTGCTGCCCACTCCATCCTGCAGCACCCCAGAACTCCCCGTTCCCCACAGACCCTGCCG
>NW_010407061.1:1985-2803 GCF_000710305.1 Buceros rhinoceros silvestris | reverse complement strand
CACAGGTTGGCTCCAGTGCAGCCGTCATGAGGTCAGGAGCTGTTGGTGCCCCAAACCTCCCCCATGTCCCCTGCAGCCCATGTAGACAAGGGGGTGATGCTCCCTCGACCCCCGATGTGCTGCCTGCTGAGGGATATTTTGAAGGTTGGCCTCGGGGCTGATTTGAGGAGGAATCTTGATCTGTTTGCAGCTGATATGGTTGTCCCATAGGTAGGGGCAGAGTCAGGAGCTGTGGCCCTGCCTGACCTGGCTGTCCTCATCCAGCAGGCCCCTCTCTCCCCGCCAGCCCCAAAGCGGCTCCTGCCACATCTGCCCTTGTGTTGCCTTTCCGAGCCCCTATGATGAAATGCGTGAAGATGTCTTTGAACTCCCCTAATTTATCGATCCTACTTAACAACGTGTTTTAATGTGGTTAAAAGTCTGTGATGCTGCACAGTCAGGGACACGAAGCACGCGGTGGCAGAGACAGCGCATGGCCCCGCAGCACTGTACCTCCGGGAAAGGTCCCGGGGAGGGGTTTGTGCCCCGGGAAACAGCCTGGGTTGGTGCAGGGTGGATGGGGCTCGCCAGTTGTACCCTCTCCCTCAGCCCATCCCACAGGGATATCTCCACACTGTGTTTTTAGGATGACACTGGGATGTCCTGCTTTTGCTTCCTGGCTTTCTTGGGGGAACGTGGCTTGGGGGCCAGGCAGGAGGGGGGATGCAGCACAGCATCTGCACGGAGCTCACCCCTTTCTCTCTCTCTCTACTGCAGGGAATCCCGATGCCCACCTTCGGCGGACTCTTCCCCTACCCCTATACCTACATGGCAGCAGC
>NW_010407061.1:1335-1576 GCF_000710305.1 Buceros rhinoceros silvestris | reverse complement strand
CTCCCCCAAGGGCTCCCTGAAGGAGTCCCTCAATGAACTGCAGAACATCCAGAGACTGGTGAGCGGGCTGGAGAGCCAGAGGGAGCTGTCACCTGGCAGGGAGTCCCCCAAGTGACCGACGGGGTGGGCAGCGAGCGAGCCCTCCCGGCGGGGCGGAGAAGCACTGGCATTTTGTACAGCACAGTATAAATATTTATTGCGGAGCGCGGGGTGGGAGCGGACAGGGAGAGGGGGCTGGAGC
>NW_010407061.1:792-1139 GCF_000710305.1 Buceros rhinoceros silvestris | reverse complement strand
GGAGCCCGGGGCTCGCCCACTCCCCCAGCTGTGGGGCTGAGAGTGGGTGCCCCCTCCCTCCAGTGAGGCCACAGAGACCCCTGGCCCCTCCGCTCCCCCGGTCCGGGCACTGGGCAGCTCTGGAGGGGCACTGGGCAGCTCTGGGAGGAGCAATGAGAGGGCACAGAGGTGCCCGACGGGCAGGGCGGCCCTGACCCCAGCCCCAGGGAGGTGAGTGGGGCTGAAACCTCATCTGTGCAAAGGGAGGGGGAGGGACAAAGAAACAATTAACAAGAAACAAACAAACAAAAAGAAATAAAAAACAAAACATGGGAAACAAACCGCCTTGGCAGCCGCCGCTGCACAGA
>NW_010407061.1:0-630 GCF_000710305.1 Buceros rhinoceros silvestris | reverse complement strand
GAGCCCTGCGGGTACCCGGGCAGATATTTATGAAATAAAAGGTAATTTGTGTAAATAAGCTATAAGGATCCCAGAATATGCAAATTGGTATTAATTTATTCAGAGTTGTACATTGGTGTGTACATAATATTTAGAGTTTAACTCATCGCATTTAAGTTTTTTTGTTGGATTTTTTTTTTCATTTTACATGAACATATATATTGTAAATGAAAACTATTTAGCTCTTTGTGATTGAAGGAGATACCGGTTTCTTTAACTGTGTTTTAAAATATTGTTTATCCCGCCTGTTGTCTAGGACAATCATGTGCCACCAGTAAAATGATTTTTGGAATCATTTAAACTAAGAGTTCAATACTTTAACGGACTTTTGTGAGAAAAAAACCCCAACTAATCTAAAACATAACTAAAATGTTGCTACAGTGCGGGGTATAGAGAATGCAGGAATAAACCTCAGGTTTTTATTTTTCACTCCAGAACAACATAAAAAAAAAAAGAGTATGATAAATTTAAATATCACAGGACTGTGCTCTATATTTGTTTTAAAATAAAAAGATACATGATTTGCAACGTGCTGGTTATTCGGGTATCTGTCTGTTCAGTTTTGATGAATTCTCACATCTTTCAATAAAA
>NW_010407060.1:565-776 GCF_000710305.1 Buceros rhinoceros silvestris | reverse complement strand
GGCTCCCGGACCCCCGCCCCTGGCTGCCTCCTGCTCGCTGCCCCTCCCGGAGGGTGCGGAGTGGAGCTGAAGCCCCTCTGCTCGTCATCTGCTCGTCGGGTGAGCTTCAGACGTGTCCACTGCCCGGGATTCCCCGGGCGGGTTGTTCAAGCTTCCCCCGTCCACAGCCCTGCGTCCTGTCTCGGCACAGAAGGGAAGCGGTGCTGGAGCA
>NW_010407060.1:0-319 GCF_000710305.1 Buceros rhinoceros silvestris | reverse complement strand
AGACAATAAAGATGGAGCCGATCGGATTTTCTCCCTGAGTTCAGTTGCGGAGACACCACAAATAAAAAAAAATATATTTTTTTGGCTTTGTGCTGTCAACCCAGGGAAACGGTGGCTCTTCCTCGAAGCCAAGTCCAAATAAGGGCTGCAGACATCGTCCCGGCCGCCACCCCTGCAACCCCGGTGGAAGCTTTTTGTGGAGATGTCCGCGGAGGGGAGAACAATGGGAGATAAACCGCATCTCTCCAGCTTCTGCCCTGGCGGAAGGGAAAGGCTCCGTGTGGCTGGGAATTGTCCCCAAAGCAGGACTGGCGGCACC
>NW_010407059.1:2504-2739 GCF_000710305.1 Buceros rhinoceros silvestris | reverse complement strand
TGTCCTGGCTGTGACCCCCGTAGCACGGGACACGTGTGTGGGGGGGTCTGTTGGTGCGTGGTCTCTGTGGATGAATCTGTCCATCAGCCCTGGTGTCCCCTGAATCAACCCCCCAGTGACTCTGCCATCAACGCCCAGGTCCCACATATCGTCCCCACCGGTGTCCCCTCCATCACCCCCAGATCCTTCCTATCGTCCCCACCGGTGTCCCCTCCATCACCTCCAGATCCTCCCT
>NW_010407059.1:1965-2250 GCF_000710305.1 Buceros rhinoceros silvestris | reverse complement strand
ACTGGGTCCCTCTCCCGGTGTCTGCCCGCACTGCACGCCCCGACCCAGGCCACACTCCCGGAGGAGTCCGAAGGGTTTCGGGGTCGGGAGAACCGGGCTCTGGGGGCTCTGCTGGAGGCCGGAGGCTGTGGGGAGGTGCTGGAGGTCCGTTCTGCTCCCCGGTGCCACCCTTGCCCGTTTGCTGCGGGCAGACGTGGGAGCTCTGGGGCTCCGTGGGTGTCTGTGGGTGCCCATGTGTGACCCATGACTCTGCCCTGACCCTTCGCCCAAGCCCCTGCGGCTGAG
>NW_010407059.1:1309-1816 GCF_000710305.1 Buceros rhinoceros silvestris | reverse complement strand
CGGCTGTCATCAGCCACGAGTGGGACCATCACGGGAGCATGAGGGCATGGGGTCGTGGCACTGCCCCAGGGCCTGGCACTGCCGGGACAGCGGGTAAGCAGGGCCAGGGCTGGCAGGGACAAACCACCTGCCACGTACCGGGATGCCGGATGCGACTGCAGCAGGATGTGTTGGTGAGCCCCAGGGAGGGCCCAGCCCCACGGGCACCTGTGCCCCGACCTGTCCCTCATTGTTTTTGTGGGACCTGATTCATCCCGGAAAGGATTAGGGGAACCGGGTGACGTCCTGGTCCAACCAGCCCCTCCGCCCCGGGATGGACATTGGCGACAGAACCGGTCCCTGCTGCTCGCTGCCACACACCACCGTGGGGACGTGGCAGAGCGGGGGCCCATGGTGGGACTCGAGGGCACCGCGACCGCTGGCCATGGTGAGGTTTGGTGCGGGGCGGAGGGTCTCGAGGATGGAGGGGCCATGGTGGGTGCGGGGCTAGGGGCAGTGCTGGCCTTT
>NW_010407059.1:0-221 GCF_000710305.1 Buceros rhinoceros silvestris | reverse complement strand
GCCGTGCCTGCCTCTTTTCCCACGACGGGTGAGAGTGGGGAACAACGGAGGAACCGGCTTCCCCTTTGAGTCACGCGTTGGGCAAGGCTGGGCTTTTTTTGGTGGCCGGAGCACCACAGAGGCCCCGGCATGTGCGCAGGAGGCTGATGTCACTGCGGGCTCCCTGTCCCCGATATAAGTCCTGGTGCCATGGGACAGGGGTCTTCGCAGCGGCTGGACAT
>NW_010407058.1:0-6766 GCF_000710305.1 Buceros rhinoceros silvestris | reverse complement strand
GCTCGGCACAGAGCTACCGGTGTGCATCTTGTACGGGCTTGTTCCCAGTCGGGAGCACCCAGCCCCTTCCTTTCTTCCTTGTGTTGCCCATGGATTTCCTTCTGTTTTACAGGGAAGTTTTCAAAGCCAAACATCGTCAGACAGGCAAGAAAGTAGCACTGAAGAAAGTGCTGATGGAAAACGAGAAGGAGGGGGTAAGTGTGGGAGCATGGCTGAGCTGTTTGGAAAGGCCTGGCTCAGGGGTTCATAGGTGAAAGCTGGGCTTTGGGATGGCAGAGATGCATTTTCACTCTGTTCTTTAACAATACTTACTGCTGTAACTCGCCAGATCGTGAACCTGTGGACAGGACCCCAGCCCTGCAGCCTTTTTCCTCTCCTACCAGTACTGGGATAGTGTTGGGTCCTGTGGTTGCCCAGCCAAGGTGCACAGGCTGCGGTCACCTCCTGGCCGCAGAGGCGCCTGGCAGCACAGTGGTGCAGTAGCTGTGGGGTGACTGGGCTGGGAGGTGACTTCTCATGGGCAGAACGTCCCTCACCAACAATGAATACATTTTGGCAATCCTGGTGTTGGATTGATTTGCTCTGATTGTCCTTCAGTGACTTGTTAAAGTGCTGCTCGAGCAGGTCCCCTGCCCAGCTAGCCACGGTCACATCTCCCTTGTTCTCTGGGCAGGAACATCCTGGTCCCTGCACCCCTAATCCCTGTCCTCTCTTCCTCCTTTCTAGTTTCCCATCACGGCCTTGCGAGAGATTAAAATCCTGCAGCTGCTCAAACACGAGAACGTGGTGAACCTCATAGAAATCTGCAGGACCAAAGGTGAGTTGAGAGGGTCTCCCTGTGCTGGCTGTCAGCTCTTTTTCAGCCCCGCTTTGCCACCGAGCAGGCTGGTGTTTTGTGCTGGGGGTGGGGTCCTCGAGCCCAGCACGGCTCTCTGTTCCTGCCTGCGATGTGGGGTGTTGTGGGATGCTGCTGCAGCTTGTCTGGAAAAAGCTGTTGTCAGCCCTGCTGGGATATTCCAGTCCCGTGGCTCTGGATGCTGCCTGTGGTGGAAAGAGAGGCTTTAAAAAACCAGCCCCAGGGAGACGCTGAGGCAGAGCTGATGCCGTGGCTGTGCCCAGCCAGGGGCTGGAGCTGTCCCTCTCGGTTGGCTTCTGGTGGTTAGTGACAGCTCCAGCTGGAGACTTGCAGTGGTGACGTGAACTGCCGGTGCTGTGAGGGCTGGGCCTCCACACGGAGCAGCTCTGAGCGGCTCTGTCACCTCTCGCAGTGTCTTGCACTGTGTGAGTGGCACCCTCATTGCACCTGGCCGGGCTCCGTTTCCAGGGGAATCATGTTAAACCAGTTGTTAGTTTTTGTATATAATTCTGTTCTCTGGATTTGTCCTGGAAAAACGCTGATGTTAAAACCTGCCGTTCTCTGATCAGTCCTTTCTGGTAAATGAAACCGAAAGTGTCAGGGATCTGCTGATGTTGTTCTCACAAGCCCAGGCACTGAACTGGGAGAAATTGCTGGCCCAGGACCAGGCAGGGACGTTACCCCTGTACTCCACTGCCTGTAGATTATTGTCTGAGCAGGTTCAAGTAGAAACGCTGACAACAAGTTAATTTTTAATTCCGTGTTTGGCTAAACGAGTTGTGAGGATTGTGGGTCCAGCGTACCCAAGGTAAATATTTTTGTCGGTGTGTCAGTCGTTTGGGTTTTGGGTTGAATTGCAATTTTCAGCCAAATCTCTCTTGTCCTCAGCTTCCAGTGAAGTAGAAATGTTGCATTTGCCGTTTTCAGACTTGAAGCTTTCCTGGGTTTATGCTGGAAGGCCCGGCAGGGGCCGCGTCAGAGTCGGGAGCAGCAGACCTGGCCTGGCGGGCAGCCTCCCGGCAGGCAGAGGAGGGGGTTTCTGTGGGGCTTAGCGGTTGTTTTCCGGCTGCAGTTGCTGATCAGGAGGTTTTGCCAATTACAGCTGATGAAAATCAGCCTTTTTTTAACAACACTTTGCCTGTGTGCTCTGGGAACAAGAGCTGCAGCTGGAGATTTAAATAATTTTGATCCAGATCAGTTCGTTTTGAAGGTGCTCTCTGAGGCTGCAGAAAGCCTCACTCGCTAATGTCATCTTAGACAGATTTTCTCCGTTTCTGCGTTTTCTGCGGGGCTGTCTCTGCAGGCGCCTCCCCTGTTGCTGATGGAATCAGTGGTAGCGCTGGGCTGGCAGCAGTGGGGTGTGCTTGCAGGGAGGAAACCCCAGAGTCGCTGTGTGCACAGGACGACACAAAATGAAGCTTTCAAAGATTTTCCTGTCCTTTCCTTGCCTGTCTGACGACATTCACCTCTCTGCTTCTCATGCCCTGGTCTTGTGTTGCTGATGTGCTGTCTTAGTGCCCCTTTGTGAAGGACTCTGAGGCCCACAGGCTGTCCCTGCCTCTCTGCGTTCCTGTGCCGTCAGGATTTGTCCCGTTGCGGGAGCAGCTGCGTGGCTGGAGGGCAGGAGGAGCTGTGGTGGGGTTCAGGGTCCCTTGCCGACTGTCCCTCCTCGCCTCTCCCGTAGCCTCTCCATACAACCGCTGCAAGGGCAGTATCTACCTCGTGTTTGACTTCTGCGAGCACGACCTGGCTGGCCTTCTCAGCAACGCTCACGTCAAGTTCACGCTCTCGGAGATCAAGAAAGTCATGCAGATGTTGTTGAACGGACTTTACTACATCCACAGGAACAAGGTACAGGGCCAGATTCGTGCTGTGGCCTGAGGTCACCCAGCTCTCTGTGGCTTTCCAAGGAGCGGGTAATGAGCCCAGGCTGGAGGGAAGTCCTGTCCTTGTCCTCCGCCTCTGGAGTCTGAGGTAGCCACCCAAGGAGAGTTCCTTAGTGGCTCAACTTCTTGATGTCTGTCCTTGTACAGATCTTGCACCGAGACATGAAAGCTGCGAATGTCCTGATCACACGGGACGGAGTCCTGAAGCTTGCGGACTTCGGGCTGGCTCGAGCTTTCAGCCTGGCTAAGAACAGCCAGCCGAACCGCTACACCAACCGGGTGGTGACGCTGTGGTATCGGCCGCCAGAGCTGCTCCTAGGTAGGAGGTGATGGGCTCTGCCGCCTTCTCTGCCCTTCTCGTGCCCCCGGGTGACTAACGCAGCATCTCCGTTTAGGGGAGCGGGACTATGGTCCCCCCATTGACCTGTGGGGCGCAGGCTGCATCATGGCAGAGATGTGGACGCGCAGCCCCATCATGCAGGGGAACACGGAGCAGCACCAGCTCACCCTCATCAGCCAGCTCTGCGGATCCATCACACCCGAGGTGAGGGGGAGAGCTCGGGCAGGCTGCGGAGGGTGGGAGGAGAGGGGGGTGAAGCAGTGGTGTGAGCAGGGACTGGGACTGGGCGCTCCTGGGCCTCTTCCCTGCCCTGTGCGCTGGCTGCTGCACCCTCCTGGCACCGGAGCGTGCCCGCTGCTGGCGGGGGGGCCCCGGGGGGGCCCTGTAAATGCACTTTGCTTCCTGGGACCCAAGTGCGCAGTGGGACGCTGCCCTTTCCTTGCTGCTCTCTGTAAACTACAGCCGTCAGGTTACGTGCCCGCTGCTGGCGGGGAGCCCCGGGGGAGCTCCTGTAAATGCACTTTGCTTCCTGGGACCCAAGTGCGCAGTGGGACGCTGCCCTTTCCTTGCTGCTCTCTGTAAACTACAGCCGTCAGGTTACTTGTGTTCAGCCTCCTGAGATGAGAAGAGCGTGAACTTGACCTCCCAGACCTCCTTTGGGAGGGGCAAGTGGTGTCCTTGGTTTTGAGCAGAGAGAGGCTGCTGGCAGCTCCGAGTGTGAAAGAACAGGGCGCTGCGTGAGGGAATCTCCTCGCCCTCTAGTTTGGGGGGTGTCTTTCAGATAATCACCTTCTGAATCTCTGCTGAAAGGGGAGTTTTTTGGTTTGTGTTGAGGGGTTTGTCTCAGGTGCTTTGCACTGGTCACCTTGAAAAGCCTCTTTAATTCTGGCTTGTGATGTGTGGCACTGGCTCAGCCCTGGTGCGTACTCAGCCCCTTCTCAGCTCCGTATTTAAGGGCAGCTTGTCCTGCCCTCTTGTGGGGACCGGGCACAGGGATCCCTTGGCCGGGGCTGTCATCTAGGCAGGGGTGTTGTGCAGGTGGCTGCAGAGGCCCGATGCCCCTGTTACAGACGTGGTGTGCATACACTGAAGGTGCTTCCTTCTGTTTGTAAAACCTGCCATGGTCTCTCCCAGATCAGGTCTGAGGATAAAAGGTGCCACATACCTGTGGGTTGTTATTAGCAGTAAGTTGTGCCGCTCTGTGGCCTGAGCCATGCTCTCTAGTAGCTCTTTTGTGGGAGAACCAGAAATCCTGCAGCGTCCTGCATGCCATTCCCACACCAGGAGGACTCTGTCCTGACTCGTCCGGGTGTTTCCAGGCTTTAGTCCACCCTTTAGTGCTTCCTTCACGCTGTGGGAACACGGTCTGCTGGCTTGAAGGTTGTGAGGTTGTATTGTTCTCTCAGCAGACCTCACCCTGGTTTGCCTGAGGGGAGTCACATAAAAAATAGCTTGTCCTCTCTGTAACTACTCCCTCCCAACCGCCCTTTCCCGGCCCTTCCCAGGTCTGGCCGAATGTGGATAAGTACGAGCTGTTCCAGAAGCTGGATCTCCCCAAGGGCCAGAAGCGCAAGGTGAAGGATCGCCTCAAAGCCTACGTCAAAGACCCCTACGCTCTCGACCTCATTGACAAGCTGCTGGTGCTGGATCCCGCCCAGCGGATCGACAGTGACGACGCGCTGAACCACGACTTCTTCTGGTCAGACCCGATGCCCTCGGACCTCAAGAACATGCTGTCCACCCACAACCAGTCCATGTTCGAGTACCTGGCCCCCCCGCGCCGGAGGGGCGGGCACATGCCCCAGCAGCCCGCGAACCAAGGCAGGAACCCAGCCGCCACCAACCAGACCGAATTCGACAGGGTGTTTTGAGGGGGGGCTTCCCCAGCGGGGTCTGTCCGTCTGGGAAGGGACGTGGCTCGAGGTGAAGTGCCCGCTGGCTCTAACTGAGTGCTGCCGGTCGCTCTCCTCGTGCAGCGGCTCGGCGCCTGTGGAGCTGCGTGGCTGAGGTGCTGGTGTTGAAGAAGTGTGGGGTTTTTTTGTTTTTTTTTTTTTTAACCGTAGGTTTCCTGTAGCAGAATCTCAGGCATCGAATGTGGGAAAAATAATTAATTAGGTTGGTGCAGCAGCTCGAGGTGGGTGCTGCTGCAGAGGGACCACGAGCAGTGATACCTCAGCAATTACATTGACAATCGGAGTTCCCCTCACGCGATGGTTTGGCCCAGTGGTGGTATCTGGGTCTGAGGTCTCATTCCTCTTGGGACTGTTTCTCCGTCTCTAGATGAGCTGTTCCGTTTCTTTCCTTGAGGATGCAGCTTCTGCTGATGAACGAGGCTCCCTCGCTTCTCCCAGGACGCAGCTCCTGCTGACAGATGTGGTTACGTTATTTTTCACGGGTCTCCCTTCGGGTCGCTGAGTGTGAGCTCAGCCTCCCTTCACTGCTTGTGGCCTGAGGCTTCGGCGCGTCTTTCCGCCAATGCAGTTAGTGCTCAGCGGATTCCCTTTGGGCTGCAGCAGCCTGTGGGCCCGGGGCTGTTCCCCGCGGCTGTGGCACAGCCTGTGTTCCCCTGCACCAGTCTCTGCTGGTCACCTTCATCCTGCAGATCGATCGTTGTGGAGGAAGTGGCTCTGTTGGTGCTGGGGCTCTCGGTCACCGTTGCTGTGTCCGGCAGTTCTGGGAGCAGCTGCCCTGGAGCAAACTGGGCCCTGCTGGGAGGTGTCTCGGCTCTCTCGGTTGCTCGTAGCTCCTGTGCAGGATATCTTTTAAGCACCAAAGTGCTGATGTAGGATGAGGCAGGTGCTTCTGAGTAGTGCTGAGGTGTCCTGGGAAGGCAGAGTCCCTCCAGACAGCAGCACTAACCCACTGCAGTCTGGGCTCCAGCCTGGAGAGGGGCTTCCTGGGCAAACCAGAGGGGTTCTCCATCCAGCGCCGAGGCTTTAGTGGGAATTGTTGGTCTCCGCAACAGCAGACGTTGAAATGAAGCGTCTGCGCTTTCTTCATTGCAAACTGCAACTCGGAGCCTTGTCGGCTTCCCCGGCTTCTCCTGGCTTCCCCGCAGCGCTGCTGCAGCGGGAGCTGGGAGTTGAGTGGGCCGAGACCTGTCTGCAGGGGGTTCGCCATGGTGCGGCTGTGCTGGGAGCAGCAGTTTGACGGGACTCTGAACTGGCACGTCCACTCCTCTGTGCTGGAGCTCTTAGAACAAATCTAGAGCAAGACCGCCGCCACCCCCGTGCACTGTGATGGTGTGCGCACACCTGCCGGCGCTGCCTGGGGCGGACTGGTACGGACGGGCTGGTTCAGCCGCTTGCCGCATGCTTTGTCTGCCCTGGCCGTGGGTGCAGCTGGCGTTCTTCTCAGTGAGCCCCCGGGATCCCAACACGCTTCCACAAACAACGCCTGCGGCGTGCAGCGGGCGATAACCTTTGGAGGTTGTCCGTTAACTCGGCTGGTTAACAGCGGCAGCTTAAGGTCTCGGGGGAGCAAGTGGTGGGAGCGGGGCCCCTCTCTGGACAGAAAGGGAGGATGATAAAGGACGTGTACAAGGTAAATCTCTTTTGGGGGGACTCTGAACCCGTGTCTGCTTGTGGGGGACTTGGTGTCTTTGGAGAACGTGACGCTGGTGGCAAGTAATAAGCCCGGCGACTTCTGCCGGTTGTGAATAAACGCGGTCCTGCCCCCAGGGGC
>NW_010407057.1:0-201 GCF_000710305.1 Buceros rhinoceros silvestris | reverse complement strand
GGGAGCACTGGGGGACACTGGGAGCACTGGGAGCACTGGGCACACTGTGGAACACTGGGGACACCGGGGCACCGGGGGACACTGGGGCACTGGGCACACTGGGGGACACTGGGGGACACTGGGAGCACTGGGGGACACTGGGGCACTGGGCAAACTGGGAGCACTGGGGGGCACTGTGGGGCACTGGGGGACACTGGGGCA
>NW_010407056.1:0-2905 GCF_000710305.1 Buceros rhinoceros silvestris | reverse complement strand
GTATATATAAATATATACATATTGATATTCCATGCTTTTATTATCTTTTTGTGCAAATATGTGTCAAGTGTCTAATTCCTCTTGTTTCTCCCATTCTTCTTGGTACTCCACTATAGCTTCTTTAGGTCTCTTTTTAAAGTATATGCACCATTCTTCCACATTTTGATAACTCATGACAAATGCTGCTTGGTCTACCATGTCTACAGCATCTGAGCTTCTCAAGAGTTCTGTTCAACTTTCAAAAGACCTGTAGACATCACTTGACAACAGAGATTGGGCAGAATCATAGGAAGAGCTGCCTTTAGAATGCTCAGAGATTCTATCTATGTAGATTTTCCCATCTTCTTTCTTTTTTTTTTTTTTAATGCAACTGAACTATTATATATACATGAAAAAGTGTTTGATTTGCTAGATTTTAGAAAACTGAAAAGTAACAAAAATTTCTCTGTAGTTTCCTTTCCCTCTCAGATTTCAATTAGTTGTTTTTTGTGTTTGGAATTATTATTTTTGTTTATCTATTTTTAATAGCGGGTATTTGTTCTGGTTTAAGATAAACAGGGTTAGTTTATCTTTGATGGACACATCAAACAGCCAATGGTGTATTCCTCCCATGTATGCCAGCCAGCTCAACTCACTGGTTGTGGAGTTTTTGGCTGGTCCTTGGGACTTCCTTAAAAATGGTGTGCAGGTGGGACTGGGATTGTGCCCTTTTCTCCCTGCCGCTCGGCCCTCAGTCTGCCACTCCGTGCCGCCCCATGCTGCCACTCCACGTGCTGTGCCAGCTGCCATGATTGGTGACATCACTTTGTTCTATGGCCCAGCTGCTGCCACGTGCTCCTGCTGCAATGCCCTCCTCATGGACTGCTGTCACCTCTGCTACGTCCTGCTGATACATGGTCTGACCATGTGCTGTTGCCACTGCTACATGTTCTGTAGGCTCTGCGGCTTCTTCTGTCACCTGAACAGCCAGGTAGCCTTTATCGCTTCTTTGCTTTAACCACAGTTTGGATGCACAATCCACTGCACCCCCGTACTGTCCCACCTCAGCTGCACCGATTCTGATCCTATATCAACTTGTTAAAATCTTGTTTTCTGTATGTAATATCTTTCTATTGTTATTAAAACTGTTTAAGTTTCCTAAACTCAACAGATGCCTGAAAAACTTTCATCTTATCTCTTAAGTCTTCCTCCTAGAAAAGAGGATGGGTGGGCGCACTAATTACAGAGAGAGTTTCTCCCATGATCAGCCGCCTTGGCCACCTGGTGACAGTATTTCAGGAATTTGACTTCTGCATGTTGATCTTCCAATTATTTTTTTTAGGCTCATCATAAACTTCTTTCCCAAGGCAAACATGTTAATTTTCAAACACAGGACTTTCATTTTAGAAATGATTCCCCAGCTACATGATTAAATACCCCTTAACTAAGATCTAATGATAATATCTTTATCTAATGATAATACCACTTAATACCATTTTGTATTTTTGCTGGGTGGTAATGCTTCATTTTATCTCTCTCTGTTGCCAGGTTAACAACTTCCAATATTTCCTATATTTGTCCTCTTCGAGCTGCACTCCCACATGAAAAAGAATGGAACTGTACATTGCAACACAACTAGTAACATTAGTAACTAAAAAATGAGATATCTGAAAAAGATGTTACAATCATTCCTAAATGAGCCATTTTAAAAATAAAAAATGCCTAAAACAGTGCTTAACCCTTCTCCTCCTTAACTCATGGTGTTTTATTTAAAGGTGTGTGTTCAGACTGTAAAATGTCTCCTGCAGCAATGCTGGGTTGTAAAAACAAAAGACCACGTAATAACGTTCTATTTGTGGTTTCAGCCACAAACTAAGCTTAATTTTTTGTTTTCATGTTTTTATGTTATGTTTTCAAAATATTTTTCTCCTTCTGTTAAGAATTTGCCATTTATTATTGGCTAGGCCAACATCCGAGTCTCTAGTATGCCAAAATAAGTCCAGGACTTGTCCAAGAAAAAGCCAGCCCAAACCTGACACAAATATTAATAATCTTAATAAAAGCTGATGTTTTAAATTGTATTTTCCAGTTTAATCGGAAAATTTTGGGAAAAATTTAATTACTTAGCTGTATTTGCTATATAACAAGAAGATTCAATTCCTTTGAACTATAAAATGTCTTGATCCGTTTTGATGCTTGGATTTTGCAGATTTTTTTAGTACTCTTTGGTCTGCTTTCTAAGTTTTTCAGTCCATCCTCTTCTACACAGTTTCATGTGTATGGACAATTTTTCATTTTATGCAACATCTTGACATCATTGATTGTGCTTGCTGTAAGTACAGTATGAAGAGTGCTGTTCAAGTGCATGTAGGTGGTGTTTTTGTAGGATATTCATATTCCTGCACCAAAACATATAAGCTGTTAGGTTTCAAAATCTTCTCTGTAATGATCCTCAATTGCTGTTGAACCTATACAGATAGTTATATAGTAAAAGTATACTGCATTTCTTGTAAAAGCAGGGAATATAATAGCTTCTTCTTCTCCTCAGTACCTTTCCTCAAGAATTACCCCCACGAGCAACACAAAATTGTAACTTGTAAAGTATAAGATGCATTGTAAATCATGTTTTGCCCGCAAAACGTGTTTTAAATAGACATAGATACTTACCTAGAGGCATTAAACTATTTTATGAATTACAGTCAAGGGAAAATCTTTGCCACTGGTCTGAAGCTTTCAAGAAAAATGTAGCACAACTAACTAATATCTTTATCTTTTCCTTTTGTATATTAACCTTGTTAACATTGTGTAATGGCTCAGATTAAATTAATGGAATTCTATATTTGGTTTAGGTTCTATATTCACGTTCATAGTTCATAACACAATTGTGTTAGACAATCCCTATTGTATATTAAACTGTCAGTAGTTA
>NW_010407055.1:5504-5793 GCF_000710305.1 Buceros rhinoceros silvestris | reverse complement strand
GAACAACTTCTCGGTGGAATACTCCTTCCGCAAGGTGGACGGCCCCACCACCACCACCGGCCAAGGAGGAGCCAGGAAGTTCAACATGAAGATGATCTGAGCCTCTCCCAGAGGAGAACCTCGTCTGCTGAACAACTTCTCGGTGGAATACTCCTTCCGCAAGGTGGACGGCCCCACCACCACCACCGGCCAAGGAGGAGCCAGGAAGTTCAACATGAAGATGATCTGAGCCTCTCCCAGAGGAGAACCTCGTCTGCTGCCTGGCCTCAGGCACGGCTGTTGTGGGGCG
>NW_010407055.1:4614-5225 GCF_000710305.1 Buceros rhinoceros silvestris | reverse complement strand
GTCACCACGGCGAGCCCTTGGGGCGCAACGGCTCAGCAGCCGTCCCGGCTCCGGGGGCTCCCCATGTAGCCAACATTTTTGCTACCAACTATGCATTTCTCGAGCTAAGAGGTCAGCAGCGACTGGGCCTGGGGGAAAAACACTTCCTCTTTCTTTCTCTCTTTCCTGCAGAAACTTTCCTGGTGGTTGTTTATGGTTCTTCTCTTACTCTTGTTGTTGGGGTTTTTTTTGGTCCAACGATATCTTTTTTTTAATGAATTTTCAAGAGAAAAAGTCTTCCTGGGTGATGCGAGATGGAGAGGGGGCGGCTGGGGGAGATCGTGCCGAGCTGGGGGGTCTCCCCCAGCCCCTCAGCAAAGCTGGACCCCCCAGGCACAGCCATGCCTTGAGAGCATCCCGTCGGCGGGTTCCAGATGTGGCAGCTGCAAACACGGGTGCCAGGGACGCTCTTGCACAAGCAATAATAACCCACCCAAGGCCGGGCTCGGAGGAGGGGTGAGCAAGAAAGAAAGGGGGGAAAAGGGGGGGGAAAAGGCAAAAAGAGGCCAAGAGCATTAAAATGGGGAGGAGCAGCCCCAGGGTGAGGCACGCACCCGTCCTTGCATACGCTC
>NW_010407055.1:4083-4477 GCF_000710305.1 Buceros rhinoceros silvestris | reverse complement strand
CCCGTCGTTGCATCTGCCCAAGCCACGGCAGGGGTGAAGGGTGAGGGGTCAGATTTGTCCGGGTGCTAAAGGCACTTTTGGGTCTTCGCTTTGGCTTGGCAGGTCAAGGTCTGCGGGAGAGCTGGAGCTGGCTCGTCCTGCGCGGGGAGGGCGAGGAGAGAAAGGTTGGAACGAGCAGCTCGTGAACTGGTGGCAAAAGCGAACGCCGGGAGAAGGTCCTGGTTGGCTGGCACCTCCACCACGACCCTGCGCCCCCCAGTGCTGAGGACCGTGGGTCGGTGTCCCTGGGCTGCTGCAGGGACAGTTCCCGGCTTCCTCCCTGCCCAGCCTGGCTTCAGCTCGGGGCGGAGGTTGTTGGGTGGGAGAAGGAGCAGAGCTGGCACAGCTGGAAGAG
>NW_010407055.1:2477-3147 GCF_000710305.1 Buceros rhinoceros silvestris | reverse complement strand
TTTTAACCTGGGGGGTGGTGGGGGAGTGGGGAGGGGGTCGGGCACGGACCCTTGCAGCCCACAGCAAAGGCAGGTTTGGGTGGCGCAGACTTGGCACAGTTTTATATGTAACGAGCATGTGAAATGTATTTGCAGGGGCAAGAAAAAAAAAAAGGGACTTTCATGGCTCATTTGTGGTTTTTTTCCCTCCCCCTTTTCTTCTCCATGTGCCTCAAAGAGGAAAAGCCAAAATCATCCCACAAAGCCCTAGCGTGGAGCTGGGCAGGACCCAGAAAGGGCGACTGGAGCCACTTGCACCACGTGCAGGATTCGTGCCTTTGTGCCCCAGCCTGGTGCCACGGGCAGTCCTGGGGTTCAGGCAGGCGTTGACCCCCCGGAGTTCTGCTGGGGTTTGCAGCCCGTCAGCTGGTTGTCACCACCATCAGCCCCGCAAACGCCGTAATAAACCGGGTGAACCCAGCCTGCAGAGGGTGCCAGCGTCCAAATTAACAGCTAACAAACTGAGGTCACAAACTGCCACTGCTATTAATCTATTATTAATTATTAATAGCGTGTTTATAAGGCTGCCCTTAAAGGGCAGAGCCAAACCCCTCTGATGAGGCTGGGAAACGGGGTGGGCACTGGGGGTCTGCGCCACAGATCTCTGCCTGGGGAACATGAGGCACGGAGG
>NW_010407055.1:1688-2409 GCF_000710305.1 Buceros rhinoceros silvestris | reverse complement strand
GGGGGCACTGGGGGTCTGCGCCACAGCTCTCTGCCTGGGGAAACTGAGGCACGGAGGGACACTGCAGTGCGGCCAGGGGGCAGGAGCCGGCGGCACGGGGGGGGGAGGGTTTTTCTTTTAAGGATCTGAACTGACCCTCCCCATCCCCTTTCCCATCCTGCCAGCCCCAGGGGAAACCCCGACCCCATGCGAGGCCATCCCTGCCCTTGGCCAAGGTGCCATCACCATCCCCATGGTGAGCTCAGCCAGCCCGGTGTCCCCAGGACCAGCTGACCTTGTGTCCCCAGCAAAAGGGCTGCTACACCTCCCCGAAACCTCCCATTTCCCTCCTGCCAGGCTCAGGGGCTGCCTGTCCCCACGCCAGCCCCCCAGTCCCAGCTTTCCCACCCAAGGAGGGTGGCTCTGGTTGCACAATAACGGGGGTGCTGCCGGCTGGGCCCCTCTTGCGGCCCCCACAGCTGCGGCAACAGCTGGCGTGGGAGAAAAAGAGGAACCTGGGGTTTTTCTGTTATTTCCTGCATGAAAAAAGCTATTGCCTGGCCACTGGAGTGCCCAGGAGGTCACAGGTCGGGGACACGGCGCTGAAGCGTCTGGGTGCATCGTGGCCTCGGGGACAGCCATGGGACCAGGGCAGAGCCCACCCGCTCCAGCGGCAGCTTTTGGGGGATGCGCCAAGATGCTGAGGTGGGTTTTGTGCCTGCTGGCCCGGGACAAACACACA
>NW_010407055.1:1159-1625 GCF_000710305.1 Buceros rhinoceros silvestris | reverse complement strand
GGCGTCGTTTGGGGGATGCGCCAAGATGCTGAGGTGGTTTTGGTGCCTGCTGGCACGGGACAAACCCACAGCAGCGACAGTAAGAATAACGACGGGGAAAAAAAACACCAAGAAATAAAGACAATGAGAACAACGCAGTTTTCCAGCCAGTGCTTTTAAAGATCGTCTCTCCCGCTGGGAAGAGAAACCAATTTCCTCACAAATTAAAAAGGCTTCGGCTAAGTAAAACATCCCCACGTCGGCTTCCCCAGTGCCAGCCCTGTGTGGCTTGGGCTGGGGCTGGGGAAGGGCATGAGGAAGGACCCGGCGGGTGCCGGCGCAGGCTGTCACCTCCCAGAGGCTTGCACGTCCTCCCCAGGCTCATGCTGGATCCCACCGAGACTCAGCCCCAGCGCGTGGGGTTTTATCAGCTCTGGCACACACGGCTGCGGTGCCGCAGAAACGGCCCCCGGCGAGCGGCGAACGC
>NW_010407055.1:629-849 GCF_000710305.1 Buceros rhinoceros silvestris | reverse complement strand
TCCAGCTCAAAATACGGTGGATGCTTCCAGTGTCTTCCGGCAAATCCGCGTCCCCCAGAGCCCGATCACCCCTCGGTGCTCCGCGGGTTAGTGTTAAAAGAGCAGCTTTATGAAAGAGGGGACAGGCACCGATGGGGAGGATTTTTCCAGCAGCGCAGTCGTGTCGCTTCGTGCTCTCTCAGTGCCTGGAAAGCTCTGGGCGAATAAAAACCAAGTGTTT
>NW_010407055.1:0-340 GCF_000710305.1 Buceros rhinoceros silvestris | reverse complement strand
ATTAACTGTGGAGTTTGGGGGGTTTTACCAAAGAATCCCCACCTTGAGTGCAGCTGCCATCCAGAGAGCAGCCTGGGAGGAGGAGGAGGAGGAGGGTGAAGGCTCCATGGGCAGCTCGGGGGAAACAAACCATTAACTGTGGAGTTTGGGGGGTTTTACCAAAGAATCCCCACCTTGAGTGCAGCTGCCATCCAGAGAGCAGCCTGGGAGGAGGAGGAGGAGGAGGGTGAAGGCTCCATGGGCAGCTCGGGGGAAACAAACCCATCGCACCAGCTCAGGCTGAAGCAGATGCAGTTACTGCGGCGGGCGCGGGGGGCTACCCGCGACGCCGCCCCGAGGG
>NW_010407054.1:6929-7165 GCF_000710305.1 Buceros rhinoceros silvestris | reverse complement strand
CGTGTCCCACCCGCCGTGTCCCCTCCCCTCACCCGCGGTCATCTCACGTCCCCGACCCGAGCGGAGCGGGTAGCCGAGCCGGGCGAGCACGGCAGCCCAGCAACGGCACAGGGTGGACTCCGACCAGCGCCGTAACCTCCGCAGCGGCCACCCCAAGAGTC
Organism: Buceros rhinoceros silvestris; assembly: GCF_000710305.1. Classification (NCBI taxonomy): domain Eukaryota; kingdom Metazoa; phylum Chordata; class Aves; order Bucerotiformes; family Bucerotidae; genus Buceros; species Buceros rhinoceros. The sequence goes on along the minus strand of NW_010407054.1, from coordinate 7,004 downwards.
CCCTCCCACCGAGGGGACACCTGGCTGCACATCGGCCACCCTCCGCCTCTCCGCACGCACCGGGGGGCGCACGTG
>NW_010407054.1:5503-6812 GCF_000710305.1 Buceros rhinoceros silvestris | reverse complement strand
CCCGGGGTGCCCCGATGGTGCTGCGGGAAGCAGACGCGACCTTTGACCGTCCCCTGTCCCGCAGCCCCTCAAAAGGCCGCTGTCCCCACCCACCAGGCAAAGGAAATGAGAGCGGGGACACGGTGAGAGACTCTGTTGGACAAATTCCTTTAATTGCTGTTAACTGCGAGTCTGCAAAAGGTTTGGAGAAAGTCATCGTTACAAAACTACCAGCTGTTAGAATTGTTCCTGGTTTTCACCCCAGCTAGAAAAGGCTCAGGGAGATGCAGAAGAGTTCAGAACAGAGAATATTGCACAGACAACCCATCGGTTAATCAGACTGAAGAGGAGAAACAGCGACACAACAGAGAGCCCTGTGCCCTGGGAGCTCTGCTGCAGGCCCAGGGTTCCACCCCGACTCACCCACACAGCCCTGAGGCCCCACGGGTGTCACCTCCCCGCGACAGGTTTTCCTGCTACAGCTAAATTTGAGCCCAAAACAGGGTGAGGCTGCAGCACATTTCAGAGGCTCCACGGAGCCCAGGGTGAGGGAGGAGAGTTGTAGCTCAGTCCCAGACCTCGTGGGCTTGGGTTTACCCTTGTGTAAGCTGCCACTGATCCACCCCCATGGGCAGCTGCACTCAAGAACCTCTCCAGAGAGGGGACACAAAAAAAACAACCCAAAACCCCAACTCTTCCAAGTGCTCCAGATTAACATCATCCAAACCCAGAAAGGAACCCCCAGCTGCAGTGATGCAGCCCTGAAGGGGCAGAAGGACGAAGGCAGTGCATACAAAACCACCCCCCAAGGGCCTGAGAGCAGCAAGGGCTCCATCACTGCATCAGTGACATCCACGGAGGACCATCTTGTGACATGGGGAGGAAACTGCCCCAAAAGAGGCCATGGCTCCGAAGGAAGCATAGAAGAAGCTTAAGCGCAGGAACCCAAGTGAGCACAGTGAGGCTGGTGACACTGGTGGCCATGCGGCCTGGCACGGGTGGGACAAAAGGAGTCAGATGAGGGGACAGACACAGCCTCAGCCAACAATGCTCAGCTCGGCCGCTTCTGCCTCACCCGGGCCTGGGAGAGGGAAGGGCCAAGACTCAGCTCCAAGGTGGAGGTTAAAGTGGTCAGTGGGCCAGACTGGGGCTCTGCAAGGGCTTAACTGGGCACCACAAGGGAGGGGTGCTGCTCCCAGCGCGACCCAGATGGCTGCCTGCCCCTAAGGGCTCCAGTGAAAGCCAGCCATAAGCTCTTTGCTTGGAGAATTTAACTAGCAGCACACAAGACCCGGCAGAGGAAGGGGGGGCAGCTGCTCAGGGGACGCAG
>NW_010407054.1:343-5093 GCF_000710305.1 Buceros rhinoceros silvestris | reverse complement strand
GCAGGGGGGTCCAGCCCCACCCCCCCCCCCCCCCAGCCACTCCCTGCACGTTGGTTTTGTGCAGAGCAGTGAGCGAGCAGGCACAGCGTGCATGCACCCGAGAGCCCCCAGGATGCTGCGCTGCGGATGGTGGGCACGCACACAAGCAGAACGATCAGCTGGCAGGCAGCAGGGCGGCACTGAGCAATGCTCCTGGGTGGCCGAGCACGCAGCTCTGCCCAGGGAGCCCTCGCTGCACCGCATCCACCTCACCCTGACACCTCCAGGGCAGTCGGTTTGGGCTTGGCCAGTCTCCAGGAGCTACTGAGCAGATGGGCTCCCTACCAGCTAAGTGTCCGAGCTATCTCCCACTTCCTCCTGCTCCAGCTCCAAAGGGGTCACTCGAGTTGCCCACAGGGCTCCGCAGGAATGGAGCTCCTCCAGCCTGGAGCTGCAATCTCCAGCACAGCCACACACAAAGATCAGCTGGTCCATGATTTAATTCACATTCGATGGTGGAAATGAGCCTGTGACACACACTGGAAGCAGTCGCTTTATTCCCAGTCTTCCCACTCTTCGTCGTCCAGCTGCAAACAAGAGCGACATCCCACCAGATTGTTTCAGTAACTCCACAGCCATCTGCCAGAGCTCCTTCTGCCCAGGGCACCCGAGTCAGCACTATGCCTGACACATCCTCACACTCCCACACCCTCGCAACAGGGAGCTGCTCGCTCTGCTCCCCGTGGGGAACCCTCACACTCATCCCTCGCTGAACACGTCCAGGCAGCGGCTCGCTGCTCCAGCTGACGCCCACGGCCAGATCCTCAGCTGAGCCTGGCCTCGAGCTGGGAAGCAACAGCAGAGCTCACGCAGCAGCACCCCAAGGAGCTGCTGATGGTTTCTGGGAGCAACCTTCCTGCCTAACTGAGCAAGCACCTCCCCACTGAGCCACTCACCTCCCCGGAGACCTCCACCTTCGAGAGTGCCAGCTGCACCTCCTCTTCAGTCATGTCCAAATCAAAGTCCTTCTCCCAGTCCTCGCTGATATCAGTGCTGGAACCTGTAACCACAACCATCGCAGCTGAGCCCTTGGAGGTGCCGTGGCCATTTGAGAGGCTCAGCTCTGCCACAGACTGCCTCCCCCAGGGACCAGAAGCCTGCACTGTTCAGCCACCAGACTTTGGATTTCTTGTCTCACAGACCCAGCTCATGACACTCGGCCACCTTCTGGATCTTGGGTTGCTTCCAGTGGCTTTAGACTCTTTTAACCACCACAACCATCACTCTGCTGAAGGCAGAGCCACTGCAACAGAAGGTCTGTACATAGTGTCAGCCAGAGCTGCAACACGTTCCTCCTCAGGGTCCTGGAGGAGCCCAGGAAATGCCCTCAGGGCAGCCCAAGAGCATAAGGATTGGCTTTCACTTTAGTTTTGGCCATTAGACAGTCTTTGGATCTAACCTTCCTGGGTGACTTTGGCAAAAGCCCTTTTCTCTTCCCATCATCATGTAACCAGAGCTCTTTCCCCAAAAGCTGCCACCCCCAGCAGGTTTCCAGGCCCTGTGCTGGCCCCACAACACACCTTTCTTGCCATTGTTAGAGGGAGTGGATTTCCCACTATCCGAGTTCAGCTCAAAGACTCGTAGATCTGTTGGTCCTTCCTCTTTCAGAGTCTCTGTCCTGCCCTGGGCTTTGCTCTCCACCTCTTTGAGCTCTGGAGCAGACGGTTGCTCTGAGGATGCTGCTGACTCCTGAGCAGGTGCAGAAGGATGACCAGGTTCGGGGAGCTTTGGCAGCGAGCTCTGCTCTTCTGAGGTGGCCTCCAGCAGCCTCTGAGAGAGGTCTCTGGTCCCAGCTGGTTGGGCTCCAGTTGGTAGCTGCGCAGCGGGCACAGAGGCAGGGTTTGCAATCTGAGTCACAAGGGAGATGCTCTCACTGCTCTCAGAGGGACTCCCCTCTGCTGGAGCCAGCTCCGGAGGGAGGACAGCCCAGCTTCCCTCGGAGGGTCCCTTCTGAGCAGTGGGGTGGCTTCCCTCCAGGGCTGCAGGAGCAGATTCTTTCTCTGCTGCTTCTGGAAATTTCACGTTTGCACAAGGCAGGGGTGACATCCCCAAGAACTCCTCTGTAGGAAGGCAGAAGAGAAGCGAGAGAGTTTCAGCAGGCACAGCAGCAGCTGGCAGCGCAGCGGGGTTGGCTGCAGCTGGACTGGGAGCTGAACTTGTGGGAGCAAGGAAGAGCCACCACCTTTCTCTAACCGAGACCTGCCGAGGTCTGCACGAGCTCTCCCCGCAAATTCCCAACCGTCTGACCCACCTTCATCCTCCTCCCAGCCTGGCTCCTCTTGGTGAATGCTCTGCTCCGCTCGCTGCTTCAGAGCCTCCCTCCGGGCTTCATCCTGCAAGGAGTTCAGTGTCAGCAGCCGCTCACCTCCCTTCACCTGCCCTTTCTTCCCCCAGGCATTTCAGCATCAGGGACAACCAGGACACAGACGAGCAGCCCAGATCGCTGCTTTTCCAGGAGAAGCCTCTGGTCTGCGTTACAGAGCTCCTTGGCTGGGGCGCCCACCCGCCTCCAGACCTACCTGCTCCAGGCGATGCACTTTATAGAAGTAGCGCTGCCAGAATTCGGAATGGGAAACAGCCACCGGCACCTGGGAGCAACAGGAAAACCCGTGAGTCCCATCAGAGGGAGAGGACGGCTGCCTCACTGCCCTCTCCTCCTCGCAGCTACCCTCTCCTCCTGCGCAAGGCACCTGCATTTCAGGTGCACAGACTTGGGACCAGGCCTCAGGTCTGCGCTGGCAGATGTGCCACCACACAGACAGCTACAGAGGAACTCCTGTTCCAGGCCCATGACAAACGAGCAGGGAAGAAGAATACAATATGCTGCCTGATACCCTGGGGCTGGTTTACTGCAACCACAGACCTTCTCCCAAGCAGCTCGGGGCTCCCCTGCACTGCCCCCCAAGTCAGAAGCTGCCCGCTGCAGGAGCCAGGCAGAGCCTTACCATTTTGGTGTAGAGAGCCCGGATGGAAGGGCTGGTTGCCAGCAGCTCCGCGATCTCCCCTTTCTTCTCCTCTAGGTTAAACTGCGAGAGCCAGGCCTCAAGGAGCTCAGCAGGGCCTGCACAGGACAAGCACAGAGGTAACAATCCCTGGCACAAACAGGGCAGGAGTAGTTTTGGGAAGTTCCAACAGAAAGAAGCTCCAGACCAGACCAGCAGGGGTGAGCAAGGGGCAGAGGAGGAGGGAGACATGAGCCCAGGCGATGCTGTGGGTCCTCCACCAGCACGAGGACATGTAGTGGCAGTTTAAACTGGACCAGTAAACCCTCAGTCTAAGCTAGTCCCCAGCGCCACAGACACATCTCTCTCCATAACCAGTGACCCTGTCCTCAGCTGAGCCAGCAGGCCCAATGCTAAAGGCTCTGGGCAATTCAGGCCAACCCACGGACCCTGTGCCAGGGCCAGCTTTGCCTGGCAGCACTGCCAAGGCCGCCCGTACCATCGGGTTCGTTGCAGTAGGTGGCTGGGTCTGACTGGAGGCTGTAGAGGCGAGCCTGGAGAAGACAGACAGGGGAGAGCCATCAGCAGAGGGGCAGCAGCTGAGCCCCCCCGAGACAGGGCTCAGGATTCCGCATGCCGCAGAGAAGCCCCGGGAGCGGGGCACTCACCTTGACGCTGTCATACGGCTCTGTGGTACCTGTGGGCGTTGCCATTAGTGTTATGACATCACAGTCAATGGTCTTATCCGGCGAGGGAGCAAATGTGTCCGAGATGACACCCAGGAAGTCCGAGAGCCCTTTCCTCACCTTTTCAGTCGCACCAGAGGAACCTTCTGTCCTCTTGAAGAGAAAAAGCAGCACAGTGTAAGGGACAGCGCCTGCAGCAGCAGGACAAGTCTCGGTCTCTTCTGGACGGGCTCCTTTGAGGAAGCAGGATGTCTCTCCCTACAAAGAGCCATCTGTGTGGCCAGGGCTGGGCTAGGAGAAGGGTGTGGTGGCAGGCACTAGCCCCGGGGCAGGCAGGCCTTGAAACAGGCTTGTGGGGAACCCAGCCCAAGCTTTGTGCGGAAGGACACAGCCAGGTTCAGGGACTGGCTGCTGTGGGGGTTGGACTGGCACAGCAGCAGTTGTGCAGGGCTAAGGATGGCTTGTACAGAGATCTGATGTCACACCACAGTGACACCGCCAGTATCCCACCAACACAGCACACAGGGAGAGGATGGCACACAGCGCCTTTCCCTGCTCCTCTCCAGAGGCTCACTCTGCTCGTCTCCACTACAGCAAGGAAATCCCGCACAGTGCTCAGCACCAAACCTGCACTGGCAGAATTCAGGTTACACACTGGAGCATCTTCAGAGGATCCTGTCTACAGGCAGGTACATCCTATTCGCCCCCTGCTGCACCTCCTGTGGCGAGAATCCCTGCTCTCTCCCTCCTATACTCACTGCCAGCTTGTCCTTGACCACACTGGCTGTAGCCGCGATGGTGCAGGCTGTGTCATGCTGCACTACTTGAGTGAACTCAGCCAGGTCCCGCCTCATGAATTCCAAAGCTTCTGTGGACTGTAAGGAGATAACAGACAGACTGTAATCATTTTGCTCTCCAACAACGCTAAGGTCACGCTGGGAACACTGCAAAGATTAACGCGGGGGAGCCTTGAGCCCAGCTGAGCCCTTACCCCAACTCAAACAATGGGTACAACCACTAACCAGAGTAACAACGGGAAACAGCCCTGCCCAAAGCACTCACAGCAGTGTATTTTAAACCAAG
>NW_010407054.1:0-316 GCF_000710305.1 Buceros rhinoceros silvestris | reverse complement strand
GACTGCAAGCACACGTCCTCCCCGCTCAGGTGGCGACGTCCCCATCAACGGAGTCCAGCAGTGGTCGGGCCCCGGCTCCCGGCGTGATAACGAGCACACCCGGACCCCCTCCCCGCGGACCGATCGCGGCCTTCCCCGGAGTCCCGGGCTGCGCCACAGCTGCAAGCACACGTCCTCCCCGCTCAGGTGGCGACGTCCCCATCAACGGAGTCCAGCAGTGGTCGGGCCCCGGCTCCCGGCGTGATAACGAGCACACCCGGACCCCCTCCCCGCGGACCGATCGCGGCCTTCCCCGGAGTCCCGGGCTGCGCCACAG
>NW_010407053.1:0-29647 GCF_000710305.1 Buceros rhinoceros silvestris | reverse complement strand
GAAGGAACATCCAAACTCAGTGCTTTTGCAGAACTGTCCCGAGAAGCACTTTCAGTTTTCTATCATACAGCCTCTCACTTGCAGCGAGTACAATGGTCATTTCTGTTGTTGCTGCTGATGAAGTAAGTTTGGATAATAGAGTTTATGGTCAGCTCAGATTGGAGTAACTCTCCAATAATCAGAACTAGCCTTAACTATGTTATCTACATAATATCTACAGTTGCAGAACTTACTACATTGATAAAAGATGTAATAAGCTTGTCTGCCAACTGCTGCACAAGACAGCCAGGACGTGCTTGTCTATGCAGAGCCAAAGTATGCCGGAACTGTGTTAAACAAAGTTTTTCTAGTTGCAACCCCTGTTGCAGACTTTGTTTTGCATAATTCAGTTTGAATAAAATTTTCATTCAGTGCAATTCCAAATGAATATGTAAGAAGACAACCAGGACGGGCTTATCTATGCAGAGCTAAAGTATGCCGGAACTGTGTTAAAGTTTTTCTAGTTGCAACCCCTGTTGCAGACTTTGTTTTGCATAATTCAGTTTGAATACAATTTTCATTCAGTGCAATTCCAAATGAATACGTAAGGCCAAATGAATATGTAATTCCAAGTAATACCATAAATTTCTGGTTGTTTTCTTTTGTACAAAAATTGATTCAAATTGAGGAAATTCACAAAATACAAATTCAAATTTGTGTATTTTGGTCTAATAACATCAATTCAATAGAGTATATAAAAATCATCTCAGAGAAGACTTGGCAGGGACTATGCACCACCCATACATAAAATCTATTATTTTTATTTAAAATATATTACTTTACTAATAATTAGCCTAATGATTCCTATTTTAACTTTTTAAAGTTTAAGACTGAAAGCTGGAATGCTATTGAATGCTATTCACTATGACCTGGCTTTTGTCTTATACTGCTTAAAGCACAGTTCAGTTTCTAACCAGGAGGTAACCAGCCACAGTGAAATGGTGCAGAAAAGCTGTACCTGTCTGGTGTCAAACAAATGATGTATGGGTATTTACATTGATTCTACAACAGCCGTTTATAACTCCCCTAAATTACAAGTTACACATGAGCTTCTGGAGTAATATTTTCTATCTGGAAAAATACTTAAATGGTCAAAATCAAACATAAAGCTACATACCAGGGGCTGCTTTCCCTATTGCAACTGCTAATTGTTAGAGATATTTGTGATATTTGTTAGAGATATATTTTCAAGTTTAATACCTCTGTCATCATGTTCTCTTTGTAGATAACTCTAAAATCACCAAACTACATTTGTAATAGCAATCTGTTTTCTGTGGGAATGATGGTGAAGTTCCAATCTTCCTGCAGGCAAATGGGTAGTCTGGGATGGCCAAAGCCCTTAAAGTACTCAACAACAGCAGAAGATACCTGCATCCATTTTCTGGCCTCTCATACACAAGATTTTCTAGAGAGATCCAAAAATGACATTACCTTGACTTCCTGTGGCAACGTCAGCCAGCGCAAGCCTGGGAGACTGTCTAAGAATAACGCACTGCAGGTATCGTAGTGCTGGGCACTGGGGCTGGCATTGGACTTGAGTCTTGCAGGCTGAAGCGCGCGCTGGAAGAACAGGTTGAAAAAATGATCCAGGCGAGAAACATTTTCCACCTGGCAAAAAGCACTGAAGAAACATGAACTCCAAGTTAGAATAACATCAGGAAACTTGTAGCTTGTTTACATAACCCTCTGTGCTACAGAGGTCTCTTTACAGCATGATACTACATTTGGATTTTCTTTTTTCAATATTCATTTTGAACATGAAAAACCCCCACTAGGCTAATACCCAGGCAGCACCTACAAAGAAAAAATTAAAGCAATATAGTATTATAGTAGATGTCTTAGAGCAACTTAAGATGAGACAATGATCAGCTACATCCTTTTGGAAATTAAGATTATTCTTTTTCTTCATTTTAGTAATTAATTTAACTATTTTTGGTGTGTTACAGATCATCTTATTTTCCTCAGGAGATACAAAAAAACGTTCTACTATTCCAAATGGTCTCCCATACTTCTATCAGGATCGAGTACTTTACCCCTCACATTCAAGCTAACGTGGTGTTTTTCCTATTTTAATAGTTGCTCCTTGTCATGAAGTGACATAAAAAACATAGTAAGGAAAAGATAAGGCCTGACATTATGCAAGATTTTTCTTTCTAGAAACTTCTATGCTGTTCAACACAGAAAAGCGAATTCAGGTATGAGGCTTTTCTCTATGGTGTACGTCCTTTAACCCTGAACTGAATGCAAGCACACAAATACCCCACCTTAGCCATTTTATTTAGCTTATAGTCAGACTGAAAATTGTCTGGGTGATCTCAAGTGCAGAGAAAGGCAGTCACTCTGCCAAATAAAGCTGAGAAGTCTGGAGTGTTTACTTTATTAAAAATATAACCCTGATTCATAGGTACGTTTTACAGACAGTGCTTTAACCCAAGGGATGACATCTGCGGAGAGCTGTTGACATCCACAGCGACTCAGCCTAATCAAGGATAAAACCTTCTGAAGTAACAAAGAGTCTTAGTAGTGTTAAGACTGAAACAAAAAGGCAAGGACAGAATTCTGGTTTTGGTGCAAGTGTAATGGAACAGGCAAAGAAACTCCATGTAAACATTCAAATGAATGCTACTAGCTGTCTTTTTCAGTCAGCATCAGTGGAAAATGAACAACTAAAAAGGAAATACTTTTGGAAGAACTCACCTGTCTAAGGAGCTGTACATAAATTTCAAGGTCCTGACAACATCTTCAATCATGTTCCTCAGCTGAGAAAGCGGCACACTAAAAAAATAAAAATTCAAACAGCTTTGTACAGCTACGTTTATAACATCTTTACTGTGAATAAGCACGGGCATCTTCTGAGGAGCTCTGCTCTTAACGAGTGATACAACGCAAACAAAAAAGTTCTGCCTCAGACTGTGTGAGAAATTCCTTTTGAGCGGCTTGTCCATGATGACACAGACACTGTAAAGCTGGGGGGGGGAAAAACCCCAAAGTAGTCCTCCTAGAACACATAGATGTGTAATATTCCCGCCTCACTGCTTTTACTCAGTAATCTCTGATCAGGACTCGACTTTACCAAACACTGAAAACTACTGTTTTCTAGCCTACTCCTATTTCTGAGATCTGAGACCCTTTAGAGGAAGCAAAAAAGAAACCGTAACAACAGATATATAAAAGAAGCGAACAAGTCTATCACAAAAGTGGAATCACAGGTGTAGAAACTAGTTACAGTAAAAAGAGAATGCTGTAAACCTTCCCTTTCTTGGTTTTTTTGAGAAATGAGTACAATCTGAGGACACATAATAGGAATCAGAATAAAATGAAAACAGAGCACTTTATTTGAAACTCACTTTTCTTCAGGAAGGCCAATTACAAGCAACTTGTCAGATTCTTTCCAGTAAACAACTTGAACCAGTTTTCCGCATAAAACAAGGGAGGAACTAGAAAAATTAAACCAGAAGTTCTTCTGTTAACACCGTGAAGTTATACAAGATGACCACTACAAGCCTAAGCCAGAATGATTTCTCTGTGTTTTATATGCAAAGTCTTACGCTCCTGTATAATCAGAGGCATGCAGCTGGGCTAGGTGATTACATTCATTATCACAGAACTCAAAGTCTCTCTCATTTCTACTCCTAACAGATCACACCAGGAGTAATTTTTTCAAGTGTACAAATAGAGAGGATGAGCAGCTGCTACTGACGCGCCACAGTCATCTTCTGAATGACTCAGGATGCTCTTTAAAAGTCTTCCTGCCTAGCTTCTAACACAGTCAACTCAGCAAATTAATGCCATTTCAGAGCACAGTGAGGTAACCAGAGGTACTAATCAAGGTTCTGAGCATAGCAGTCACTCATAAGATCATTTCTAAAGACTCTGCATATGTTTTGAAAAGGAGCCCAAAAGGTATTTGAACGTATTACCTGAGTGATAAACTCAGCCTGAGTTCTCATGCTATCTCCTTGTACAGATGAGCAGCTGCTACTGACGCGCCACAGTCATCTTCTGAATGACTCAGGATGCTCTTTAAAAGTCTTCCTGCCTAGCTTCTAACACAGTCAACTCAGCAAATTAATGCCATTTCAGAGCACAGTGAGGTAACCAGAGGTACTAATCAAGGTTCTGAGCATAGCAGTCACTCATAAGATCATTTCTAAAGACTCTGCATATGTTTTGAAAAGGAGCCCAAAAGGTATTTGAACGTATTACCTGAGTGATAAACTCAGCCTGAGTTCTCATGCTATCTCCTTGTACAGAAAATTGTTCTGTGAAGCTCGGCCACGCCAGTGGGTTAGAACGTGAAATGGGATTAGAGCTAGTGCTCTAACCAGCAGTAAACCACACATTATGCACCAGATCATCCAAGTCAATTTACTGGTTGCTGCTAAAACCAAGGTCTGTAAATCTCGTGAACGTTAAATTTATAGCAGAACTCCACCTATCGTACTATCACGTTAGAAATTTTAAAATAGCAAGATAACACTGCTGCAATGTGAGAAAAGAGTAACTTCAGTTCAAGCTTGAAAGATTGAAGAATTTAATTTTTAGGGTATGGCTCCATTACTGACTTGCTTCACTGATTCACTCATACTGTAAAAAGTGATGATACTGAATAAACTAGTGTCATTTCATTAGTTAACAAATACCTTAGTATTTCCATAGGTCACCTGAAAATTTTTATCCTTTGTGTAACGAAAAGCGCTTTCCAAACAAACCAAGTTTGTTTTATAATGCAATTAACTATATATATGTAAAAAATCCCCATCCCAAAAGATACACAATACATGTGCAGATACAATAATAATATTAATTTACTCTTACGACAGAAAAAGCTTCATAGGAGAACTGGGGATTATCTATTATATTTTTTGAAGAGATGAGACAGTCCACAGTGAGCAGCACAAGTGCTTTTATATTTTTAGAACTCAAAAACACTAAAGTAAGAACGTTAACAGGGAAAGGTGAATCTACATTATCATGGATTTCTGTAGTTTTCTGATGTTATCATATATCAATATTAATTTTCTGCTAAGCAAAAATATTTAAAAAAAAACCCTTCAAGAACTCCTTTTAAGGAAAAAAATAATTAGAAAACCCAACTTAAATACATTAAACAGGCTTTTTGCCTTTTGAGGAATTCCTCAGTATTGCAAATGCTGTTCACTCCTGCACTACTGCTTGCACTCGGTATTCCTGGGCCTAAAATCCCACTTGCATTTGGCTTTTTTAAACCCATCCAGGTCTTGTGTCTTGACACACAAGGCACTGATGTGCAGAAGAGAATCCTGACTGAGCCCACCAAGAGATGTAAACACGTACAGTGATTCTCAGTGGGAAGAAGTATGAAAGTAAAGTGTGAAGGTAGAGTGATACCTGCTATCTCACTTCTCATTATGCCATCAGAAAATCATCTACCTTTAAATATTCAATAATCTCTCCACGTATCTCAGCCACCCCTACTCAGGACTCATTTTTTTAGACTTCTTGCTAGAGTCCTGGTCTGGATGGACACAAAGATCTTTCAGGTGTTGCAAGTTCAATGCAAAATAAAATGAATTTAAAAGTAGCAGGGACTCATGAATTTAACTGATTTACAGTGTTTATCTTTTTTTTTTTTTTAAATTGAATCAAAGCTATTGTAGAATTTCCAGTCTGCCACAGCACAGTGCCACAGAATCCCAGTTTGCTTAAGGATATTTTAAGAGCTCTAAGAAGAGGTCTAAAACCAGTTTCACTGCACTGAAGATCCAATCACTGTCACCCACAACAAGCAATTCCCCCAAATCAACGTACATCCAGGCTGAGCAGTCCAACTTCAGGGGTGCTACTCTAGTTAAAAAATTACTGCCCAACAGGTAAAGTTACTCGCTTCGTCTAGAACTCGATGCATGACCCACGTGTGTTTTTCTGGACATGTATGTATAAAACAATGACAGCAGTGATACATTGCATTCAAATACTTTTACCTGATAATCTGGGTACCAGTAACACTTTCCAGTATGTCAGATAGTGTGAGAAATATTCCTCTCACACTTTTCAGTTTTTGGGATGCTTCTGATATGGGGTACTGATAAAGAATTTCTTGCTGTGAAGAAAGTTAGCTGTTAAACAAAGCAAAACCAAAACCACAATCACCGAACACCCACCCCACCCCCAAACAACAAAAAACCCCCACAGAAAACAAAATAACAATCTTTTTTTTCCTGACATCAATTTTTTTTTTTTTTTAAGTGAAAGCTTTTATCATATACTTCCCCATGGTATCATGCAAGCAGTGGTCTGCATGGGCAAACTGGGAAGTTTTACAATGCATTTCTGTTTTACAGAAAACTAGGACTTAGAATCATTTTTATATGGAGAAACATAATATGACAAACAGTATGGCCACTGCACTTCACAGCTTAAAGTACACTGTTAACCAATCTGATTCCAAGAGAGCGCCAATATTGGCACGGTTCTTTCAATATTTCAATTGTGATTTAAATCATCATCAAATACACAGCTCTCTAAAGCCAACAACAACAACGTGAGAACGCCAGTTGCTCTAAATGACCCCACCTGTAGAGCACTGAGGATAAATACTCAAGGGAATGGAACTGAGATAAATACTCGAATAGCAAATACACCACTAACAAATTTATCACGAAACTTCTCACCGTCCGTGTCAGCAGACTCTTAAAGTCATCTTGAAACTGAAGATCCGTAGAGATATTTCTGACAATTACTTTTCTTTTTGTAACCAGTTCTTTAAAAGAAGTTTCTTATGTACGCGTTTTCAAAAATGTCATATTCGTTATTTCAGCAACCATAAAAATATAGTAATAAGCGAGCATGCAATCCCCCCACGTTTACTGCATTTTGCCAAATCACAACGGCAGAAATAACGCATGTAATGTTAAGCAAATCTAATGCAAAGAGTATAGTAAATTATCTTTCTGCGCAAACGAAAGAAACAGAGACATGATTAACTTTCCTGTTTATGTCACTAAGCACATCCAGCCAGTGCCAATACCCGCTAGAAAATTCTCTTCATCAAGATGTAAGGTTTCATTACAGAAGGACCTGGCAAACTCTTCATTCTTACCCAATTTAATTAGCTCTGTTCTCAAATACTCATTAGAGAAAAGGATTTTTTTTTCTTACATCAACCTCTCAGCTGGAAAAACCCCTGCCATTACAAAGGACTAGAAAGAGCCTTTCTTTCTCCTCACTACGAACGGGAGCCTTTACAGAAAATTCATTTGGAATTATCTGTACGCTTTCCCAGGGAAAGAAAAGACAACTGTAACAAAGGGTCATGGCTGTATCACATATATATATATTAATGAGTTAGCAGGGTTCAGCACATACCACCATACAAGATCAGCTGTCTTCAAAGCGAGGCCAGAGTTCAGAGGCCAGTGACAATGGAATTAATAAATGAGAAGTACCTCATTTCTTAAAAAGTGTAAACCCTCCTCAACCCGAACCACCCAAACCTGGACAGACTAGCCAAACTAACGGCCTACCAAACAGCCTCCCTTTTTTATTTTTATTTTACTAGCTTCTCAAACTGAGCCTAAACAACACTTCAAAAAGATAGTTAGTGCAGTCTTGGCAACATAAGAAACAGCTAGAAGAAATGGGTCCGAGCAGCTAAAATCCTATAATCTTCACATGCAGTGCACTGACAATAGAGGCTTTAAGCTGCATTTGTGTAAGATTAAAAAAGAAACAGTGCATGAAAAACAACTCCGAATTCTTCAAGACCAATTCAGAAATTATAAAACCAGAGAGAAACACTGCAGGAAGTACAAGGCCGCGTCGGTGTGAACCAAGCTATCTTAACAGCCTCTCAGTAGTAACTGCTCTGCACGTATGCTAAACAACGGCTTCCCGTAACGCATTCCACGTAGGAGGAATATGAACATCACTCCTTTTAAGACGCGGTATCGTCAAAATCAGTTCAAACACATGAAGATGTCATAGTTAAATGCTGGAACAAAAAAAATCTACATGTAATCATAATACCCACCTTGAACTAAGACATAAAAAAGACAAGGTCAGCCTTACTCACTGAAACCATGATCAGATGGGACTCCCCGTGCACACATCCTGAATCATTTCTAATACTACCTTCCTTTGTAACTGAGTAGATAGAGCTTACGAGCTGTAGAGATCATTAGTTCTGGTTTTGAGTGCCAAAAGCTCACAAGTGGAAGAATTAGTTACTAGTTCTAGCTGCCGTTGTTTAGGTGGATGGGATCTGCATACCATCCCTTCTTTGCACAGGGGTCAAGAAGCTCAGTAAAGGATCACTGTATTTTTATTGTGCAATATGGCATAGGTGTATTGTCACTGCTAATTTGAAGTACTGCTGTAAACCAAATCTGGAACAGTACATCTACAGGATAAATGTCAGTGTTCACCAAATGAAATTAAAGACAAATGCTTGAAGAAGGTGTAATTCTTTTGTTAGGAGATGTTACAAAGAGCTTGACTACACCAGCAAACCTCTCAACATTAGAGACTATCTGGGACCACGTAACTGCCAAGACTCTCAGGAAACAATTATTCCACGGTATGAAGGGAGAACAAGAGCATTACAATCCCTCTTTTTACCTCTGCTCAACATGCAGGGTTAATCCTGTTTCTTGGGAGAGTGTAAAGAAATAATGGGGCAAGAAAGCAGTAGTCCATTTACTGTGAAGTGCAGGAGTTGCAACAAGGCATTTGCATAACTATTCAGCTACCAACAGAGGAGCCAGAGGCCCCAAAATGAATTTTTGTTTCAGCATTTCATAAAGTTTATGTAAGTGACCAAGAAAACACTGGTCTTTAAGTCTACAGCAATTGTCCACAGCAGTTCTATCCACGTAACATAGCAGTCTTGGACCACAAGCTGAGAATTGAAGGAAAAAAGCACTGTCTGCAACATGTAAGCGAACTTTAATACAGCATCTTATTTATTTCACAGTTAAATGAGCTCTTTTCATTTTTATTATAGGAAAATGCCAAAGCAAAAAAATATTGCAGTATTGCATGTTTTAATGTCTCCAGGTGGGAAAAAGAGCAAAGGCCTAGTTGCAAGTCTATATATTAAAAAAAAAATAAAATAAAGAGAAACACTTGTATAAACGAACTTCTGCTGAAGGTACCTCCCATGAAAAAATGTAGTCTCTTAAAGAGGATTGGGAAGAACTGCAAACCAAAGCTTACAGTGTTAGTGTGCTTCACGGTGTATTACAGCAAGATTCATTATCTTAAAAACATAGCGTTAAAAAAAAGAGCATGACTTATATTGCAAAGTCAAGTACTCCAGAATGACAAAGTACTGGATTATGGTTGCCTGAGAAGCCTTAATTACACGCACTCCTCTGTTCATCTCGTCCTCTGCACAAGACAGGCATCTTTCAGGAAAAAATTTAATACTTAAGGACAAGATCACGCTGCATATGTGCAAAACGGTGGAATTAAGGTTGCACAAGTAGCTATAAATCTGTCATTTCCTAACTTTCAAGCACATGACTCTGCAATCTTCACGACATTTTTTACATGATATTATGACATGATGTAATTTTCTAGGGTTCTCCTCCCCAGCCCTGGCTCTAGAAAATAAAACTGACCTCCATTACGTGTAGTTGTAACACTTTCTCTATCCATAACCAACAGAGCAATGCAAGCTTCTATCAGTTGAAAAACAGCATCGAAAAAGTAAAGACATCTCCGAGAAGGGACGGAGCACTGGCATGACTGTGTGTGAAACCTAAAGATTCATTCCAGGGAAGAGAAAACAAAATGCCTTTCTTCTGCTGCTCACTTCCTCACTGTCCTGCCATCCCAGTCCCTGGAGACTGACAAAACCGGTGCTTCACTGGATGTCTCCACATCAGAGATAACATAGACCACTGGGGCACTACGCTAAAGCTAACAAGAATTTACAGGAGGGGAGAAGACTCTTTTTTCAAATGTCTGTTCCTAAAAAGTCCACTTGTCCATCTGTCATTTCCAGATGAGGCAAGAGGTCAAACTCAGCCCTCCACACTGTTCTGTGTCTTCCCTGAATTCCAAGCGGAGCATTTGTACCTATGGCTACATTAGGAACAACATCTACACAACGTTACAATGGGTTAGAGGTACATGGGCAGAATTTTTCTGAGGAACACAAAAAGGAAAGAGGTGTGAAAAGAAGCTTTACCGAGCACAGGAAAAGTACTTCCGTAGCTCAGAAATGTTGCCTGAGCAAGAATCAACAGCTGATTGCAGACAGCAGACACAGAGACTCCAAGGAAAGGCACATTAGCACGTCGAGCTCCTCGCTCGACAGGTTATGTATGTGGGCTGCCAGCAGCTCCTGCTGGGGAACGTCTTTTTGACTGGCACATTTCATAGTTCGAGAGTTGTACTGAAAACATCCCAGTGTGCATCTGAGAGATGACAAGGAACTTCTGAATCTCCCTTGCTCTGTCTGTTAACACCTGTAGCCTGCTCACTACCTAAAGTCATTCAGCAAAGCTGAAGTGATTTCAAGTCCAAATAGGGTTTGTCAGCAGCGACGCTGCCTGTTTTTTCCCCTGGAGTTTCAGGCCTTATTTCTGTCCAAATGGACATTTTACAGACTACTCAAAATGATGAGCAAGGCTGTTTGGGTTTTTTTTTTCCCATCAAAAGGAAATCAAGTTGCTGTTGTAGTTGTTACCTTTCATCTTTAGTTTTATTTAGTTAGCTACATACCTCATCCTTAGATGTTTCAGAGTCCAGTTTCATTGTGAGGTACATAACAATATGAGGCACCTCTTGTACAGCCTGTTGAAGGTCCGTACCATCTTCTCCCCACAAGAGCCGAACCAGATTGTTCATACTTGACTGTGCCTGTTTATACCTTTGCTGAGAAGTTCCTTCAGGCTCAAATATCGATGTTTCAAATGTAAGCTTAACCTATAAGATAATTAATTATTATGAAAATGAGGCTGTACTTACAATTATGTTCTAATATCAGATGAAACGGATGCAGTTTGAGCCCTTTAAGAGAAGAAGTTTTCTTAGCTTTACTGGCGAAGATGTAAGCATTCAAAAATCCCTGCTGTTTCAAGGAAACCAATGATACATTCACCACTACACCATCACCCATTATTAAGGACAAAGCCAGCTATTACATGCTCTGTGAACCATGTGAATAAGCCTGTGGTTTGGTGTGTTTTCATACTTTATTCTTACAGTTTCAAGAATGGAAAAATATACTTACTGCTTTGGGTTTGTTTGAACACAAAATCTATTACCGTGCTTTTGAAACACACACACTATTTGACTCCTTTGGGGATGTCAGCACTTCCCTGAGCGTGCACCCTCAGGGCTCTTCCGTGAGCAGGCCTTTGCTATTCTGAGTTCACTGACAGGTACCTTTGTGCAGGAAAATCTGTTCACAATTCACAGTCTGTTAACCTGTAACACTCAGTAGCGCTTCTTTCAATCTGCCAGCATTTTCTCTATGTTAACTTTTTTTTTAAACTGTAAAGTCAGCAAATAGTTGTGTTGCCCTATTTAACAATTGTACACAACTAGCAAGAAGCATAAAAATTGTTTACGTCATTTGCTGCGCTGTCTTCAGAAGAGAAAAACCTCACAAACAAAGCATCCTGTCTTAAAAAGAGCTCACGTGATCAAGCTTATTTTGCAAAAAAATTACATGATGTTTACTGTTCTTTATTTCCCAAATAAAGTAAAACTCAGGAATTTTAGACTAAAAGCCTATTTCCTGGCTCATGAGCAACACAAAATCCAAACTTGGTGTGTGGAAATAAATTTCACAATTTGCTGTACAGACCTCCTTTTCATGAGCACTGCCTTAAAAGATTAAGTTTATTGGTTGTGCCAGCAGTGATGAAATCAAAGAGTAATTCTCTTTTTTGTGAATGAACAAAGGCAGCTATGAGAGAAATACCTAGCTCTTGACTGAGCGTTAAATTGTAATTTCTGAGGAGAATAAATTGATTTATTTTCTGGGATACCTTAGTTTTCATCATTGTGCAAAGAGATTAAAAATGTTTCTATCTGAACTAAGTCAGCACGCTCTCAGTGCCCTCTTTCATATGTTTTTACTCAAGATTGTTTGTCTGCCTTAAAGTATCCTTAACATGCCTGTTGACTGGGAAGTTCTAAACATAATCCATCACACTAAATCTTGCTTCTCTTTAAAGTCAGAGGCAGTTTAGCCTAATGATTGATGCAACAAAAAAGGTTTATATTTTCCCAGTTGCATTAGATTTGAAAAGCCCAAGCACAGGTAATTTATACATTTAAGCATAGATAATCTACATTCTCTGAATTGTCTGTGTGTATACACATACCTAAAGAGAGGAGTGCCAGCAAGAAATAATTTAATGCTGCTTTAAAACACCCACTGCCTGTCAAACTAGGGCAGAGAGAAGTGCCATCGTCAGCTCTTCCAGTTACAACGTTATGTCACTGGCTGCTGCCTTCCCATTTTGCTCCACTCCCTTCCAACATTTCTCAGCAATCTCTTCCTCTCCTATTTTGGCTGCGCTCAGCTTTTTTTCTTTCCCATTCTCCGGGACAGCATTGCACTCCATCCTGCTCTCCTGCATTGTGCTACCACTGTCTTGTCTGAAGTAACTCATCCCTCTCTCTCTCCTCACCAATTCAGTTTCGATTCGTTACGCTGAGTATTAACGGGACTCAAGGAGCAAAAACATCCAGCTCAGAAGCAGTGGCTTTTTAAGACCCAGTAACTGTGATCATTCACAGTTTCATAGACGTGTTTTCTTCTCCAGCATTCTGTGACCCAGTTCTCTTCCTTCCTCACGCCATCTGCATGTATTTCGGCGGATTCTCCTCATGCCCCGTTTAACTTCTTGCAGATTTCCTCAAGGCTCAATAGTTATTGCTCTTAACTTCTACTACATCTTGTCTGGGGACACTGTTGAAGACACTTCGGCTACAGTCCCTACACTAATGACACACAGTCATTTTGGTCTCTGAATTTAAAAGCCCCCAAACTTAGTCTTGTCTTAGAGACACAACCATATGGCCCTCCAAGCAAGAGCTCAAAACAAACGGGGCCAAACAGAACTTTAACTCTCCCTCCTCCTGCAGGCATCCATGCTGCCTCCTACATCGCTGTGGGCAACACCACACTGCTCAGGTGGAAAGTCACTGTATTTTGAGAACAGTCTCTCTCCTTGGTTTGCCTACAAGTTCCTTTGCAAATCTTTTTTTATTCTAACAGCCTGAAGCATGGTATTTTCTGTTCCTCTCTACTTTTGACCAAGTTGTAATCTATTTCCTGCCACTAAAAAAAAATTACTGTGAAAAAGACCATCTAGGCTGGAAAATGCTGTAATGGAACATGACCAAGAGACTACATTTCTACATACCCTAAAAACCTATTATTCTGTGAAGGAGAAGTTAGTCTTCAGGCAGTGTGCAGGATCTGATTAAATATGGAACTACTGAACTACCCTTTTTGCAAATAATGACTATGAAATCTTTCAAAACTTTGATTACATTTCTCTTTAAGAAAATCAGTTCAACACAGCAGAAAACAGGAAAAAAAATAAAATGAAGAATGGGAAAAGCAGAGAAAAGATTAGTATTCCACTCTATAAATATATAGCATGCACAGATTCTTAATACTTAGAACAGTTCTCAAAAAGAATTTGATCAAACTGCGAGAAGGCACTGATGAAAGTGATAGTAACAGCAAACTACCAGGTACCCAGATGGGGATTTTTCCGCTGGAAAAGTATGATGGGAAGGTCACTCTGTATTTGAATTGTATCTTAAGACTCTTTACTTAAACATTTGTCCATAATAAAAGAGAGAAAATGTAGCTGTTACACCATTCATCTGACACAAAAAGGCATCTTTCTGCTTATCTCTAAGAAAGCTCTACGTCTTAGAATGTGTGTTTTGTTATAGACAGAGCTGGTGGCATTGCCTGCCATTTCCTGTTGTAAGTCTCTGTTTTCCATGTGCTTGTGGTTTGCACAACTGTAAGTCAAGATATCGGGCTGAAATATCTGATTCTGAATATCTGCCTCAGGCTGAGTATTATAAGGAAAAGGACATTCTTCAAGCGTATCTTCCCCACCCTGCTCTGCCTTCTTTGTCTTGTGGTGCTAGGAAGCAACAGCAATTTTGATTACAGAGCTGTAAAATTGTATAGACTGCAGAATATAACTTTATCATACTATCTCCAGTGTTGATTGATGGGAGTGCTTTGGTCTATCACATTCAATGACTGCTGCAGAGCTTCTAAATGAGACATCCAATGCTTTCATCAGGATGGAAGCTTTATCTTACTAGGCGACATACAAGCACCCAAACAGAAACAATTCTGCATTTAAAAAAAATAAAGAGACTGACGTAGCATTTGGACTTCTACTGGTCAACAAATACACTACGCTAAACCTTACATGCCGCGAAGATAGTTTAGTTTGCCTAAAGTGAACTGGGAAAACAGCATTCTGGAAGTATAATAATGAGAGATGTTATGTCACATGCTGCAACTGAGAGTATCTAGGGAATTAAGTTTTTTAAATGACTTCCAGTAATTTTTAACACTGAACCCAGAACAGCAGTGACTTTGCTTATGTAAATATCTGATAACTATTGTAAAATGGCTTTAAACTGCATCTTTTTTTATATTTTGCAACATGTAATGAATGAGAATACATGAACAATTTTGCTTGTGTAACAGCTGTCTTTATCACTAAATCTCAGAAACAACAGCTCTCTCTTTCTTCAGCAGCGTGAACACAGTGTTCTACACCACAAAAACCCCCCAGAACTCTGTATTTAAATTCTCCACTGGTCTATTTCAGCAATCATTCTTCTGGCCTGACTCAAACGGCACAGTAAAAGAAGGAGTAATTGCACTTTAATAAAAGGTTTTGGAAAGCCAACATGACAAACAGTTACACATTTCAAGTAATCGCTGTCTACTTGAGAGATTTACTGACAGTGCAAACATCAATGTTGCGTTAGGAGTAACTACTATATAAAGGGTTGCATTGCATTTTAGCAACAAGTAATATGTAAACTCTAATCTAGCAAGGATACAATTAAATAAACCGTATAATCTCTGCTTTTTTAATCATTCAGTATTTAATAACAGTCACAGCAACTCCATATTTGGTCAGAGACAGGCAAGACAAGGCTTTTCTAGCATGGAGCTCTGCCAATACCTGACCGCAACTCTGGTAGCTTAGGCAAGCTTCATACTGTCAAGTATCTTGGAAGGCTTCCTAAACTGACATACTAGTACTCGATCTTTCTGCAGCGGCAGATGTAGTTCTACAGGCACTTACACGACATAAGCTGTGAACACAAGCATGTTTAACAAACCCTAACGTTTCCACTTCTTTTTATCTTTGGGCAGTAAAACACGTCTATTATTATCACCTCATATATTCCATCTGAAGAAAAACTACCAAGATGGTACAGTAGTTTTGGGGGAGAGGGGGATGTTTTGCTATCAGCTTTTACTACTGACTTCTATCAATCTTCATCACTGTTCAGTTTTGAAAGATCTTAATTTTTCTATTTAAACATGAAAGCAGTATCAATTTCTCCATTTAAATGGTCTTAAATATCTTTAATATAGCACTACTTGTTATTTCAGGCTTCCATTTATTCTCTTGTGGTTTGTGAGTCTCTTTTATACTGATGAAGAGTTAATTACTTTATTTAACCATTTCCATAGCAATTATTACCATTTTAAGAACAGTAATTTACAAAAATCCACTACTATTTTGCAGCTGACATATTTAAGCTAGAAATCAGTATCTTGCCTCATACGTGCTACTGCCAGATCGCACCTCTTCAGCCCTATTACCCACCAGAAGCAAGGCATCACAGTACATACCTCGTATACACATACAGAGCGTTCGAAATAACTCCCCAAGCAACCACACCTGCCATCTTTGCCCGTAACTACAACTACCACTGGTTAAAAGTTTGTGCAGGCCTCAAGGCAATTAGTTCCCTGTATTCAACAAGAAGTAATCAGGGTTTTTTGCAAGTGGTAACTTAATACTGAAATTGCTTTCTAAGCAGGAAGAGTAATAAAACTTGATTTTTCACATACGTATGTACTAGTTCTCAGACAAACACGAATACTCAGAATTCTGCCAACATAGAATATCTTGAGTCTCATACAGGGAAAAAAAAAAATCCAGTGTTATGGTTATTCTAAATCTTGCACAATGTTGCACGTGCTCTCTGACTCTAGCAGATGACAAACCGAATACGTAACAGCTGGACTGTGCCTAATGTCCCTTAACAGTGCATTGGCCTCAGGCACTTACAGGCACTATTTTCTCAGAGCTTATGGGAATTAAACTCCAAAATTTCTACTCTAAGTTCGACTGAAGTTAACCAATGTGTTCAAAAAGCAGAGGAAGTTCTAAGAAAAAGACTGTCCAAGTTCTGTTTCCTAAGTAAAAAGGGCTAGGAAAAGGCTAGAAAGGATTAGTTTTTACAGATGACACTTGGAATAAATGTTCAACTACTGTACCTGCATCGGACCTGGAATGCAAGACAAAACCCTTTCTATGTTTTCAGAATTCACATCAACATCATTTACAGCAACTAGAGCATCTCCTGGAGATAAAACAGACAAAAGCATGAGAAAGTTAGATGGTATTACACCAAAATACAGGCCAAAAATGTTGTGTTCTAAAAATTAATATGACATTCAAACAATCATAAATGCCTTTTAGTTACATTTAAAGTAGATGGTTTCTATGTTTAGACACGAGTCTATTACCTCAATGCTCAAAAGGCCACACCTGTAGCATAAAAACAAAAATAACTGTCAAAATAAAAAAAATAACTGTGACAAAAATAACTGTCAAAGCCTCTCCCCTCCCTCCAGGCTTGTATCACTCTTGTTACTTGATCAGAAAACTCAGCAATTTCACCAATCAAGTGAAGTTGCTACACCTACACCTCCTTTGTCTCTCAAGCCGCATCACAGTTGAGTCCTTTGTCTTCTCTTCCATGCCTTGTCCACTGCTGCAGTTTCTTTTTCTGCCCTCTTCATGCTTTTATCTGCCACTTATTCCTGCCTAATGACATCTTGTGCTTTCTAAATCCGATTCTTTTCCCATTACTGGAAAAACACCTATGATCCTGAGGAAAAAGTCTTGAGCTTCAAATGGAAAAGGTTTGAAAGCTTAAAGGCACTAGATACAAAACCAAACAGAACCAGATTAGAGCTTACAAACTTAAAATCCACACTACAGTTTAAAATACAAAAATTAAACTGAGATTTCTATCTTAACTTAGGGAAAATATTCTAAGGAAGTATCCCAGTTATTTGTTGATAACCTCTGCCTCATCCTCCTCAGGAAGATATATGTTTAAGCATGGTGTGTGTAAGAAGGATGAGAAAAAAACCCACCTCTATAGTTAGAAAACATAAAGCTAAAATAACATCAAAAGATGAAACTACTTAGGCCTGGCAAAAGGAATAGAAATTCGGAAGCAAAATGCAATTTAAGTAAAATATAAAGCAAAAATTGAAAAGTAAAAAGTAAAAAATGGAATTAAAGAGGCTATTCATTCTCGAGAAGGTAGCTGAGTAATACAAACCCTGAAAATGACAAACACAACACTGGGATGCGTTTGAATTTAGGTGAGGATTAATGGGACCTGACAGGATCCCAACCAGAGTACAGGAGGGGGAATGGTATTAAAAGAGGAGTACGAGGTATTCCCAAGTGTGGAGAAAGGTGCGAGGGAAGGAGTTCTAGGACTGGCCTAGCGAAGGTATGTGGATATAATGTAAATCTCAAGACAGCTGGACAATTCACTTGTTCCTCTGTCCAGAGCTTGTTTTATTATTATTTGTATCTACACTTACATCTCATGATACTTAGGTGAGCCTTACTGCAAAAGGTGAAATAAGCCAGCGTGTCCCTCACAGCTAGAGCAGTTATGCTTGCAAGGCTCAGAGAATTACGTGAAGACCGGCATACAGAGGCTAGCAGCTGCAGTGGCAACTCCTGTCCTCTGCTGCTGTGCCAGGACGAGTGAAAAGCCAGAGGCAGCAGTACAGCAGTATTCAACCATATCTGCGAGAGAAATCCTCAACCAGGTAGCAGCAGCAGTGAAGCAGTGAGAGAGGATATGGATCCGAAGCAGATGTGCACACTGGCGCTGACTTGGCAATACAAATATGCTTGACTCGACAATAAAAATATGCTCAGAAATGAAGCACAGAACAACTGTACATACTTCAAGTTTTCTAGGGATAAGACTTGCTCAGCTCAAACTAACGCAATGATGATAATGACATGGATACTAAGGAAAAGCAGAATGTCTCTCTTAAGGTCTTTCCGTTTGCTGAGAATCTAGTAGACAGCAGAAGCTGAAAGTCTGGAAGAATTCTGACAGTTCATTATTTCTATCTTCTCCCTTGTTGTTAAATACCATCAAATACAACTGGAATTCTTCTCAGGTGCTAGGTCAACTGCTCAAAATCAGTGCGAAACACAGTTAAGACCAATGAGAGAAAGAACTTTCTTCTTAACTAACCATCAGTAAGGAAATTCAGAATCGCCCCAAAATGCAAGCAATACTCCTTTTAATACACCAGGCAACAACCGGCTGCTCACTCTTACTTTACATTAAAGGAAGTCACTCCTACTCTCTCTTACAGCAAAACCAAGAAAAGGTTATAATTCCTTGTAATTCATGAAATAGAAATTAAATTTCAAGTAATTGTCTTTCCTATTTCAAGTAATTGTAGCTTTTACCCTAACCTTGGTGCTTCTTGATGAACAGCACGTATCAAATCTTCCACACCAATAATTCAAAGACAGGGAAGCTGAAAGTTCAATAGCATTTAAAAGCAACTCAGTAAGTCCGTGCCAGAGCCCAGGATTTGAAAATTAGTAATCAGAAGCAGAGCATTCAGGCTGCTCTACTGTAGCAAGAAATTATAAACAGAATTACTACGTTCTTTGTTGAAGAATGCTGTATTAAAGATCATCATTCACAAACAGCAGAGAAAGCATAAATTGCTCTTGTACTCATCTGGAGCACTGCTTAAACAAAAGTTGTTTGGTTTCTGTTTGTTTTACTGGAGACCTTACAAATTCTTTTGAAGAGACAACAGTTGAGTCATGTAATCCACAAAGCCATTCAAGCAAGCTGCACCCATTTTGTGAAGACACATGCACCTTAGCACTTAAGGAGATATTTTTGAACCTCATCTCCCAGGGTGGAATACGCAAAGACGCTTTGAAAGGAGAAGAACCATCAGTATTTACATGTAATACACTCAAAGTGTTTTATTTATTTGACACTTAATGTGCATATGCAAAACTTTCATTGCAGCAATAAATATTTATCCCATTCAATTTGTAAAAATGTAACCATGTACCATAAATGGAACAGCTTTCCAGAAGACAGAGCCAAAGCAGTTCTGCAAGGCTGCCTTCCTTCGTTTGGCCAGAAAATGCCCTATCACTGTTACAGCACTGCACCTCCAGGTACCGCTGAGCGAATCTATACTCATCGGTACAGGCTTTCCAGAACCACGAGGGTGTGGGGGTGGTGGAGGCGTTTGCCTTTCCCCCTCACCCCTTCTTTTCTTTTTGCCAAACACAACAGCATTCAAAGAACAGAGACTATGAAGGAACAGGAGGAAAGGCATCACTGGCACAACAAGAACTACGTAAAATTATGAACACGGAATACCTGAAAGCTAGAACATGACCACGGGATCTACCCAGTGCGATAACTGTTGCCAGCGAAGGGGTTCATACATACAAGTGTTCCTTTGTTACAGCGTCACATCTACACTTTGAGAATTGTTTCCTCTCCTTTAGCAGTGTGAAAAATTTACAGAAAGTGAGACTGACTCAGATCTTCAGACATTATGTCTGTCAAAAAAAAAAAAAGGTCAAATGTATAAAGTTTAATCTAATTTCACTCACTTAATGCTTAATCAGTTCAGGTTAAATGAAATAAAAGGGTAAATAGTGTTTCGATTGTTTAAGCTGATCTAACTTGATAGTTTGTGTTAAATCAAATCTTCCCAGACCAAAACACTGCTGAATTTCAGGTGTACAGAGACATTTCACTAGCGGAGGGGAAAAGTTGTAGAGCTGCAAATACATTTTTCAATCATAATCATTCCTGTGCTCTATGAAGCACGCGAAAAACTCCCTCCAACTGACTTCTCTGAAGTACAGAGATCGAAGTGAACTTTCGCCTTTTTGCTGCAGTAGGTGTAGATACTTAGACAAGATACGGACATTTGCATGAAATACTGTTTTCAAACCCAATATAATGTAAAATTTTGCCTTTTTTCTTTAGCTTTTTCAACAATACAGTTGTATACAAATTTTTTACAGTACAATACTGTAGAGAATAGCATTTTACTGGTTTGCATTTCTACCAGCAATAAGATCACTACTGTCGTGAAAGTCACCAGCATGTATGTTAAAAGATGAAGAACGTTAGAATAAAGCGTCACTCAGTTCCATTTTTAGAGACACAGTGTGCAACTGCAATAGAGGAAATAAATTTTCTTCAGACAGCTCCTGGATATCAGATCTTGAACCAATAAATTTATCTCTAGAAAAATACATATCCTTCTTTTTAAAGAATAAGGCAAGCTGTTTTTTTTAATCCCATAATAATAAGTTTTTGAGTTCTACCACATTATGAAAAGATTCTCAGCCCACAAGGAAACTATAAGATGCCCATATATGTTCTCCCCACAATGTCAAGCAGACGTGAATTTTACTAGAGTGATGGAAAAGAAAGAGAAGAGGGGAAGTCTTTCCTACTTTCTGTCTTTCCATCTTCTCATTAGGAAAGACCTCTCCCATCCGGGTCGGTAGCTGCTGTGAACAGTGTGTACTGATCTCAAACACCTAGCTCTCACGCGGCTGATAACATTATTCCCGCTTTTTTAAAGACCAAGTTTAGAGAAGACTTTGGGGCTGTTGGCATCCCTAAAATGATTACTTAAGAACTGCCAATCGCTTTGCCACACGAGGCAGAGGAGTATTCCTGTGTGAAATATATTTAACCAAAATATTCCTTTGCTTAAATATCCATTCCCTAGAGATAGACCTGCGAGCACCCGTTCTAAAAGTAGATCATCTTTGTGTTAAACCAGGGGACACTGATTGATAAGTGAATACCACTTCCATATGGTGAAGGGAAGTGAATATTTTTTAGCTGAATTAAAACCAGAACCACGTTGTTCGCTTGGGAGATGACTGAGGACACTTTTTTCCCCATGAAATCCTGACAGTTTCCTCTGTTCTTGGTAAGGACTTGGTGGAAGTACTTATAAATGTTCACATACTCGTTTCCAAAAAAGGCAAAGCATGGAACACATTCTCCTGAAGAAAGCCAGATCAATTACTTGCTTTATATGTTAGCAGGCTGCTTTTACCCAAACCAATGCTGTAACACTTCAAGAGGAGATTAAACTAACATAAACGACATCCCAAACTGCACAGTGGGAACAGAGCAAAGCTTACGCAAGCTCTGTGTTTCTATCCTGCGTGCCCAACATCTCTACTTTGGAGAGCCTTTTCAACAAGCACACCGTATATGGTGATTCCTCACGAAAATCTCAAACTCTCGCAGTATTTTGGTCCCTTCAAAGACATTTTTCTGACAGGACTCTTAGTTCCATGGTCTGCAAATGACAAAAACAGCAATTACTTTGACTGTTGGAAGATGACTGCAAGTTGCTTCATTTTTGTAAATGGTTTACTATTTTAACCATTAGCCTATGTAACAGATAAACTTGGCTTTCCAGCAACGATGGCCTTGCTTACCAAAACTTCAGAACTCTGACAGCGAGGTCTGTGGTTTTACTGTTAAAATTGGAGAGGTTTCCATTGGGGGGGGTGGGGTGGGGGGTGGATAAAATAAGATTATAATGGCATTTCCTATCACAACTCTTATTTGCCTGGATCCAAAAGTGACTATTTAGAGGAGTTTTTTATTTTTGAAGATACACTCAAAGATGAAACTAGAAAGTTTTACGTAGCAGACCAAGCTTTGCATATTGGAAATAATGAACTCAAGCAAGGAAAATTTTTTGCCAAAAACACTATAAGACACATAAAAAACACAAGATAAAAGCAACCGTATTTCATCTTAACCAAAATGAAAGTGACAGCAAGAATTTAAAAATCAACGAGGGCTTTCTTTCTTTTGAAAATTTAAGATGGAAGCTGAACTGCTAAGTATATTTAAAAAAAGACAAATGAACTGATAAACACCACATGGATAGTGGGGCATCTTTTAACAGAGTTACAAAGCAGCGGGGGTTTTTTTAGCTTGCAAAACTGTGTATTTACTTTCATATGGTCAGCGCCTGCATTCTACTTGGTTAATAAAGTACAGCAACAAGACTTACGACTTCCATATGCAATCTGAAAAAAACCATAAAGCGCAGTGCACAAATAATAAACAGATGTTTTAAGTGTTCAAAGCTATAAAGGATACACATTTCTGAATAAATTGAAGAAGCCACCTGAAGAAAATTATTATTTAGAGGGGAAAATGCAGTTATTTCTACTAGAAAATGTTAAAGCAAATAACCACTTTGTTACTGTTTATTCAGAGTGGAAAAAAAAAAAAAGAGTTTAGTCTCTCCCTTATGATTCAACCCATGTAGTCATTTAAGTGGCTATCACACTTATCACTAACAAATTAATTTGCCAATGAAAATACAAAGTCATCAGTAACTTGGTTATTATTTAACATATTACAAACCCAAGTCTAGAGAAAAATAATCTAGAAAGCTAAGTTTTAAATGAAATGGAAGAGTTAGAACACTGTCAGGCATAACCGGCAGGAGTTTGGTAGTGGGGTGCTGCCGAAGCGACCCACATGGCAGGACACCACGGGCTGCGTCACGCCTGCTGCTCATAGCCGGTTCGGAAGCTGGTGTAAGCAGCTCACCACACACCAAACTATCACCCACCCAGGAGAGCCACGGCCTCTCCGCCCAAACGTCAGAGCATTCCCTAGCGAAAGTGGTGTAGCCCCCAGAGGAGACCCATCCCTGAAAGGCTGTGGCCTGCAACGAAGTCATGCTGCAGCACAGGAAAACAAGCAGCAAAGACGGACAGGAGGAAAACATCACACACAACTGCACCCTTTTGTGCCACCCGTTACTTCGGCAAAAGAGCTGGGATACCAGCGGGAACGTTCAGTCACAACAAGGGTACCTGAGGCTGGGAACAGGGAGAGGAGAGGTGTCTGGTTGAAGCTGAGCCCAGAGAGGCATTTTCTTAACTGTTTGGGGTCTTGTTTTGATTTGTTTCTTTACTGACTGTTTCCCCAATTCACAAAGGATTCAAAAACTTAGAACAACAACAAAGAAGCAATGTTCTACTGTGTTTTTCTTGAACCTTCTGTCCATCTTCAGATCCTGTGAGGATCCGAGGAGCTGATCTGTATCACTACAGGTGATCTATTTAGTTGCTTCTAAATCAGGCTTCTGGTGTCTGCCGTAGCTATCCCATCCTCTGATGTGCAATGCAGAAGCAATAAACCAGACAGTACTGAAACCTGAGCATCTAATTTATGCAAAGCATCCCTATTTCTAGACACCACATAAAAATTCCAGCATAGTCAGTGTTCACTATAGTTATATAATTTGGAAGTATTTTTATATGAAAATTATACATTTTATACTGCTGGCAAGAAATACAGTTCATTTTCCCAGTTAAGAGCTGAATAACTACAGTATGCTTGAACGTATTTGCTTCCAATGTGCAAAAACAAGGCAATATTTGTTGATGATAGCCTAGGACATCTTGAACTGCTAGACTCTTTAGATTAAACGTTCTTCTATTTAAAGCAAAACAAAAACCCCACTGTTTTTGTCCTCACTAGCTCTGGGAAGCAGTTAAGTGCTGCAGATGAAGTACCATCTCTATTTAGAAGGTTAGCTTTATCTCCTGGATCTGGTGTTTGCCTACCCTGTCCTGACTTCACACCTGCTCTTACAAACATGCAGCTATACACAAATTTGTGTCCCAAAATTAACTTACAGGTAATAAACACCCACTCTTACACTAATTAGATTAACTACCGTTGAACAGATCCAGCTGAAACTCCCTGTCTCCTCCCCCTGAGTCTGCACCCCCCACTTCTAATCAGTTCTTTCTGGTAAAATTTGAAAGTTATCCAATTTTCCCTCTGCAGTATTCTTTAGCATCCCTACCAAAAACACGTGCTGGAAGAATCAGCTAGTCAAAGCACGATTTGCCGTTTTACACACACAGCACTGGAATTTCCAAATCACCCATGCTGACTTTGTGGGATCTGTGTTACCATAGTGTTAAGATTTTCACGATCTTCTCACCAGTGTTACATCTTTGCTCTCTCTCTACGAGGGACCAGCTTCACGAGTAATTAAGCAACCTTCTGTCCGTGACAGACGAAGGCTAGCTGTCTCACATTTACTCTCTCTGAGGCTGGGGTCCTGGAAGTGCTAAGTCCTTTTAATGACCTCTTGATGCTGGAAGTGGGAGTATTTCTGCTCCTTCGCTACCAGCCACAGAAGTTCATTCCCCTCTGTTATTCATGCTTGGGTGCTTGTCAGACCTTTCATGACCCAAGTGTAACTAACTCCAACAGCAAAAACTAGGCAGGCAATTTTTCTTCTGGGTTAGTTTTCTGCCAGGTTATTTAGTTGCATCAGCTCGCAGAAGTGTCTGACAAGAGCCAAACCAACACAAAGGAGAGCTGCTATACTGGCTCGCTGCCTTCGCAAACTGCAGCCCCACTATGTATTTGGAGACCTTGTGATGATAACTGCTGAAGCAGCAGCTGGTTTATACTTGCTAAACAGAAGAACATCCAAACAAGGCTGTGCAGAAAGTCTGTCACATAGGAATATATCCTGCCCAGTATTTCTTCCTCATTTTGATGGTACAAAATCCATTTAAAGCATATACAGGAAAGCTTTTTATCTAAGGGGGAAGGTGTGGAAAAGACTGAAAACAAACCACGGTATTTGGCAGACTGTAGCTTTTACCCAGTCCCACTTACCTACTGAGCAAACTCCTCATTAGAGGTGGTGGTGGTGGGGTATGTGTTGCTCCAAGTTCAAGCTGCTCACTCCCTGTATGCTTAGAGGATAGTTGTCCCCTTACTATAGTAACACCTTCTAGTTTGTGCCACATGTTCTGAAAACCACTAATACAGTAAAACTGAACAGGTATCCTAACATCAGATGCAATGGCTTTTATTTAAAATAATCCCTCATGAACTGACAGAATAATTGTTGTAAGTAATTGCTTACATCTCATTTAAGTCAGCTGCCTCCGAAAAAACAAACAAACAAATAACCCCACCCCAAACAAAATCTTCTTTATAAAGGGAGAGTGCAGAAGTTACCTAATTACTTACCAACCAGGATTTGACCGGTTTTCATTGCTGAACTACCTGGCACCAAGCCATGTACTACAAGCTTCTCTTCACTGATTCCTCTGATGACTTTATCCTTCCTGCCTTGTTTTTCCGCTCTTCTGCTGCTCCACGAAGTCTGATGGACAATCCCTACTAAGGCCTCCAGCAGCCTGTGCTGCTTATCTTCTCCAGCACTGTACAGTTTTTTGGGATTTACATAAACGTATACATCTTTGTATTTTTGCTGAACAGTGACACCCATTTTCTGAGCGGACTGGTGTTTCAATATGGATGTAGGACCAGTGGGGTGCACGTTATGGCTTCCACTGCCTTTCTTACCAGAATGCTTTGTTAAAAGATTCTTCTTTCTTAATATTTTGGTCAATTTTTTGAGTTCATACTTTCTTTCCTTTCGCGATCCCTCTTGAATAACTTCAGCTTCATTTTCACGAAACCTGACATGATTCACTGACGGCATTTCTGGACAGCTGTTCTGAAGCAGAGCTTCTTCTTCACTTTCACTCAATTCTAAATAAAATAATTCCCCATTTTTCTGCACACCATCCAACCATTCAGGCTCGAGGTCACTGGAAAAGAAAGAAAGAGTGATCAGTGAGAGCTCTGATAGGGAAGACTGCTATGCAGGTGACATCGGATTACTTCAAGGAGGGAGGGGATTGGAAGAGTGCAAGGGAAAAACAGAGGAAAAAAATTATCTTGCTTCCTGATTATTGAAAGCTCAATTGCTTTAAGTTTGCATGAGGGTAAGAGCTCTTCTCAGACAAATGATGGATACGGCAAGGAGAGACAGCCCTCCCAAACGTTACAAGAGTTTCTTCAAATGCCTCACAAGAAAACAGCCATTGCAGAGGGCAATACTCCCTTGCTGAAACAAACAATAAAAACCAACCCCAAACCATTTCTTTCACATACAAGTTTTAATTAGTAATTACATTTGTGGGGCTTCCCCTTAGAGAAAAAAATGCCATCCTATTTGTTCTCTCCCATTATTCTTTTCCTTACGCTTTTGTAAGAAGGTTTGTACTGTAAGCCCTTTGGAAAGACAAGGTTTTAAAATCACTTCAATATAACCACAGAAACCAAGACGAAATCTAGGTAACACTTCTAAAGAGAAGTTCAAAATAACAGACTCAAGCTGACACGCAAAAAACACATAGGAAAAAAGTAGAGAGGCAGCACTGCTACAGAAAAGGTTCTGGCAGCTGGAGCAGATCACTAAGTCAGTAGGAACAAGCTGCTGCACGGCAAAGGCACGGCAGCTACCGGATGTATTAACAAGAGTACCATCTGCACGGTGCAAATAATTGCTTGTCCTCATTTGGCAATGGCAACGTGTCAACCACGTCCAGTTTTGGATGGTACATTTAAAGAAAGATGTCAAGAACTGGAATGGGCCCAGCGCACAGAGACAAACAGTAAGTAATTGATAAATATGTTCTAAAGGGGAAGAGAGTGAAGGAAATTACGCTCTTTTGGCTGAGAAAAAACCCAAACAAAACATGATAGCCAAGAGGCATCAGGCCAAATGGTCCATTCCTCCACCCCGAGATGAACTACAGTGTTACTACAGAAGGACGAGGATCAACACAATCAAAGTAGGAGTACTTTGGGGTTTAATTTGCCAAAGTATTTAAGCAAAAGAGAGCTTTTATTTGATCACACACACACACAAAAATGAGCAATGGCAGCCGATGTTAAGGAACGTCTGGGATGTTCTGTAAGGCAGATTTTCAGGAACAGACAAAGCCAGTTCATTCTTCCTGACCAGATGACAAACAGGCCTCCCTTTTTATGAATCTGAGACCACACTGATAAAAATCAAGTAACAAAAAACTACAGATGTTGCAGACAGGAAGAAACATCGTGCACTTTCTCTGCATTTATTGACTATTTTGCCCGAGTTGATGTTTTTAAAAGAAGAGCCACCCCATGGGATAATTTGGCTATTCCTGATGTTCATGGCTAAGTCAGAGCTTGCATCTTCTACAAAGTCTTGCTCAAGATCTTAAATATCATACTCAAGAAAGTATCAGAATAACAACGCCTAAGGGTTGTTAGGAACAGACAATTACAGATCCAAGATCTCTCAAAAGGTGGCAGGTAAGAAATAACATGACAGTTTTTCCTTGGTTTGTGTTTTAAGAAGTTTACATGCCTTCTGGTACATGTAAGCAAAACTGGGAAAAGCCAAAACCATTAAAGGAAACATTAGAAATTTAAAGAGAAATAACATGTGGGTTATCAGAAACTCCTGTGATGTATGATAGCCTTTCTATTCCCTCTTTAAAAAGGATTGTGCTCTTTGGAAAATGTCCTTCTTCGGGGTGGCATGTTCTCTAGCTTTGTTGTCTATTTTTATTAGAACCTACTATAGGAACCAAGGGAAAAAAAGAAAACTGGTGTGTGCGGTGTTTACACTGGGCCCACTCAAACAGAAGCACTCAGAGAGAAAGATCGTCAAGCAGGAGCACAAATGGCAAAGTCACTCTGTGCAAATAAGCTGTAGAAGACTGAAAAAGTGCCACAAGGACATGAATTGGTCTCCTTGAAGGCATTTTCATAACAGTATTGTAAAAAATACCAATATCTGAATACAGATCCATACAGACATCTAAAAAAGCAAAGTCTGAAACAAGAAATCTGCACCTAGGATGACAGGATTTTCCCTCAGTGCTGTAGTTTCACAATTGATTTAAACCAAGCTAAAAAAAAAAAAAAAATCTCATTTCCATCTCTCCTCCCTTATGCCAAAACAAGCACTTACACAATAACCTGAGCTTCTATATTCATCTGGAAGCTTCAGTCAAGGGATCTAAAAATCTGGAAGACCTGCATTCCACCTAGAGCAGTTTCATTGATCTCACACAGATATTTCTTCTTCGGGATGAAAGTCTGTAAAACTGTGCCAACTGAAATGGACCATGGATGGAAGAGACCTGCACTAGAAACAAAGGATCTGAGTTCCGAATCTGAAGCCAGAGAAGGCTGTTCTCACCCACGGAAACTCAGAAACAACTGTTAACATCTATGAGACTTGTTTTAAAGCAATTAAAGAAAGTAACAAATCAACAGTTAACTATTTTACTGCACTATGTGATTAAATTCTACCCATATGATGCTTTGCAGAAGTTAAGACCATCATCTTTGGTTTTCCCAACCCTTGCCTACCCAACGACAAAGTAGAGACTCTGACGGAAGCATCAGTTTGGTCTACACAAGGTGTCATCCTCTGCATAGCTGTGGCTGCCTCGAGGGGGCTCTGATCCATCACAGGCAGTGAAAGCCACAGCAAATGTTCCAATGCCCTTAAAAGAAGACCCAGCTATGAAAAGGAAGCCACTCTGCTTCCACAATGTAAGCACATGTAAGCATTCACGTCACAGCTCTGTCTGAAAACAGGCCTTGCACAAAATCCCAGGGCTCTGACAGAGCAGCACCTCTGCTACTCGTTCCTACCCATGCAAGAATCTTCCTCGGTGTCTTGGTTTCGTCCACCTTCGCTGTAGTATCACGCAGCACCATTTCAACTGTCAGAACTTTATTCTGGAAGTCAGTAACTTCAAATTCAGAAACTATTCTCAAGGTTTTTCCTTCCTTAATTTAACCGAATATGGCTGATTATCAAACCACCCACAGCACACCTCTAGGGGGACAGAAGCCGTGACCTGAAAATGGCTATCAGAGCTACCTTTGTACCCGTTACTTTTTGCAAAACACTGTTTCCCCCGCCTTCTCCTGACGAGTCACTCCTTAACCTCCTGCTTCAGCTCTCAAGAGGCTGGAGTGTTACGAGTCCAACAGAGGGAACCATTTGGTCCCAAAATTACAGCTTCCCAGTTCTGTTGATGCAGTGATGGAAAAGATGCATTTCAGTTTATCCAACAGTATGACACATTGTGTTCTGTGTTGAAAACTGTGGAACACGGCTTTATCCTCTGTACATACTGAAAGGATGCCAGGAAATAGGCACCGTAGAAAAGAGAATTGGAAAAAAAAAAAAAGGCAAAGCAAAGCATGGCTTCAGGCAGAAAAATAAATGAAGGGAAACTCCAGTGGCTGCACACGAGACTTTAAAATACTGGTATTTCAGAGCTGTCTTCCCGCCTGCCATCCCTCCACCACCTGCCAAAGGCAGGCGGCTCGGAGAGGGAGCACCGCACCCCGTGCTGAAGCGTTCGTAACG
>NW_010407052.1:1516-1732 GCF_000710305.1 Buceros rhinoceros silvestris | reverse complement strand
TTCTTCGTTATTTCGTGTTGTTTGTGCCGCGTAACAAGAATTCTGCCGAATCGGCGGGAGAGAAAGTTGTTTTTTTTAAATCTTCAAAGGCATAGGAAAAAGTCTCCTGTTTGTGCCTCTAGAACTAACGCTGAAAAATTTACAGCTGCCTGGAGATTGCTTTTAGAGACCTTAAAAAATCACTCAGAGATACGGACTGCAGCTCAGAATCCACCT
>NW_010407052.1:949-1344 GCF_000710305.1 Buceros rhinoceros silvestris | reverse complement strand
AGTTCCCCCTCCAACCCCCCCCACGAGGGTACAGCTTAAATCGACATGCTCTTCGCAGCAGTGAAAGAAGTCCTAGTTATTCTACCTTCCCAGGGCCCCCTTACGGAAACATACAGGGGCAATAAATCACTGCAGGCTGCGAAACATCTCCCTGATAAGATCTTAACGAAGCGGCCAGCAGAATTTCAGACGGCTGCAGAGAAACTGCTCCGCTGATATTTACTTACTAAGTGATTTAACGCTTTTTGAGCGCTCTGCTCACCCTCCCCCGCCATTGGAGTCATGAATCAGTTGAATCCGTGCTGTCGGACTGACAGACTCTGTCTCTCTGACCTGTGCCATGGGCGGCAGCGAATCATGAGATTTACAGCTGTGTCACTACAGGCGGGCTCCAT
>NW_010407052.1:0-455 GCF_000710305.1 Buceros rhinoceros silvestris | reverse complement strand
CAGCACCGCCATATATAAACTGTGATTTATCTGCAGTTTCTCCGTTTTCACTGCTGAGCTCAGATTTATAGCTCTGTGTTTCACAGTGGGCAACGAAGTGTCACCTCTGCCCGGCAGCCGATACAAAAACATCATCGCCTCTGTGTCAGGAATTTATAACATCGTATGTGCTGTGTTGTAAGACACTAGCTCGAATCCTGCTCTCTCCGGTACAATATTCCATCTGTGAATCAACATGACAGCGCACGGCAGGGCTGACAGCCCCTAGACAACGTGAACCACCTTCTTTTTGCAGTATGTGGACAAGCGTGCAGAAGCACTAGACAAACACGTGGACAACGATACTCTAAAGGCTACACTGTTCCAGCAGCTTGCTAGGGATCATGCGAATGAGGAAGAACGGACATTTTAGATCTGACTGTCAGAATTGTAAGCATGCTGCTACAGGTTCAAAG
>NW_010407051.1:471-960 GCF_000710305.1 Buceros rhinoceros silvestris | reverse complement strand
TGAATTGGATTTTTAAATTATTTCTTTCTGATGATTTTAACGGTTTATGAGGGTTCCCCAATGTGTTTATCGTAAAATCAATCACAAAGTGGTTTGGGTTGCAGGGACAGTTAAAGCTCACGCAGTCCAACCCCCTTGCAGTGTCTCACCAGCATCAACAATTCCTTCCTTCTCTTTGTTTTGAATCTCCCTCTTTCAGTTTAAACCATCCTTGTCCTGCCA
Source organism: Buceros rhinoceros silvestris (assembly GCF_000710305.1). Classification (NCBI taxonomy): domain Eukaryota; kingdom Metazoa; phylum Chordata; class Aves; order Bucerotiformes; family Bucerotidae; genus Buceros; species Buceros rhinoceros. The sequence goes on along the minus strand of NW_010407051.1, from coordinate 738 downwards.
AAAACAGCCCTTGCTAAAGTCTGTCCCCATCTTCTTTACAGTGTCTCTTAAAGCACTGACAGGCCACACTAAGGTCTCCCTGCAGCCTTCTCCTCTCCAGGCTAACCCCCCCCAGCTCTCTCCCCTCTCCTCCCAGGAGAGGGTTTCCACCCTAGGGTCATTCCTGTGGCCTCTGGCCCCACTTCAGCAGCTCCGTGTCTGTGCTGGGCTGAGGAGTCCCGAGCTGGACCCAGAACTCCCAGTGGAGCTGGTGTTTTGGGCATGCCA
>NW_010407051.1:0-310 GCF_000710305.1 Buceros rhinoceros silvestris | reverse complement strand
TCTGTGCGTCCCTGCCCGAGGTCCTGCCTCTCCTCTGCCGTGTGCTCTATCAGGTGTTCTGCACTGGAGGGACTCAGCGGTTTGCACCCTCACAGCTCATCTGCCCCTATCACCTGGAGGACTTCCCAGCGTTACTGTTTTCCCAGTACTGCATATCATCCCTGATGCCTTTGGGACATTTTCGTCTCACTCTGGTTTCTTCCTATAAATCTCAAATTATTTTCTTATGGTAATTTACGGTAAATTTCCTTCTCAAATGTATTTTTCTGGTGGTTTGGCGTCCTCATCCTCCCTGCCCCTCCCCCACCCC
>NW_010407050.1:17343-29055 GCF_000710305.1 Buceros rhinoceros silvestris | reverse complement strand
AATATAATTAAATATAATTAAAAATAATTAATGTCCATACATATAATCAATATTTCTGTACCCCTCCAAAGAATGGCAAAGAGACAGCTTTTACATAGCTGTCTATTTTGTGTTCCCATTCCTTAGCAGCTTTCACCCTTGAAGTTTCTGCTTCTTGAGGTAGGGGTGGTACCTACTACATGTCTCCATGGCAGCCAGCACAGTCAAGTATGTAATTAAGCCCATAAAGCCCTACCATGAGATCTTATTCTAGAAGGTTCTTCCTAGCTGGTGTGGTTAGGGGTTGGGTTTCTGGAGTTTTTACTTACTTCAGAGAGAGTTTTATTTAACTGCTCTATATTCCTTTCTTTTTCTTCAAGCTCATTTGACAACTTCTGAGCTATCAGCTTTTCTTGCAAAAGTTTCTCTTGCATAGTCTAAAGTGAATGAAAACACAGGAAACAATTTTTAATTGTCATACTTCATATTAGCACTGACAAAAATACGCATCCTCAGTAAATTTCTGAGTTTCACTTATTCATTGCTTTTGTATTAATTCTTGATTTTTTATTTTCTCCATGTTCCACCTGGCAATATTCAGCTGGACCCCAACAGTCTTCTGTATGCCAACCCAGCTATTCCAAACATCAGTGAAACCCTGTCAGTAAGCAGCATCTGTTTAGAAACAAGACTATATGTATGCAAAACCTCACTCCAATACAGAATGCGTGGTCTAAAATAACCATGGAATATTGTTTATTTTGACCAAACAATTTCACTTGAAATAAGCAAAAGATTAATGGCAACTAAGCTTCACCTGTGCAATTCTGTATTTTAGCTGAAGATTTTTCCTTTGGCCTGTATTTTCCACAAGGACTATGGCATGGCTTCCTACAACCATTCAAGACACAGAACTCACCTCACCTTCCATATAGCCAAGAAGAAAGCCTGTGACAGCTCATACAGCAGCAGCAACCTCATTAAAACCATTCACACACAAGACAGAACAAAACAGCCTGTACAACTCTGCTGTGCTGAAAAAACAACTGCAGGCAATAAAGTAACTTATTTGTAGTTTAGGGTGTCATTTTTAAGAGAGAGAATAATTACTATTTTCAGTAATGTAAACAGCAAATTTCTAGGATGCTGAGGTACTTAAGTATTGGAGCTTTCCATGATTGACTGCCAGATCAGTCACAAACAGCAACAACCAGCCATCCGCTGCCAGATGGAATTAGCTGCTGTCAATTCCCCAGGTTTCGCCTACAGAGCTGAAACTGAGAAATCACAAGATATTTCCAAAGTGGATTTCTTGGGGTGAATTCAGCACAACCACAGGTGTCTTTATTGTTAAAAGCATTCATATTTATTCCACTAGATCTGTAGTCATGTCTTTCAAGGTCATCTGCCAAAACTCAGAAAGAGGAATATTCAAACCATCTTATCTGACTACCAGTAACAATTAATAGCGATTATATAAACTCCTGATGCTTTAAAACAGATCTTTTCAGCTTTCGTGAAGAAAAAAGATCCTCTTTTGTCATTAACAGTATTACTCATGAATCCAACACTGTGCTAGCACAGGGCATGTAAAACATCCTCTCCACCCCTAGCTCAGCAGGTTGATATGTAAAGCTTGTTGCCCAGTTTCGATTTTAAGATGCAAATCCAATCCCATCATGCTCAAACACAGCTGCAGCACCAGTAACAACGGTGCATGCCGTGGCGCAGTTCCGACTGTAACCTTCCACAGCCTGGAAACAGAGACCATGATGGGGGAAAGAGATAACATTTCACAAAACCATGGCTCTCAAGTTAACAAATGACACTGTCCCAGAAGAATTTTTTTTTCTTGAATCTCTATAGAAACAATCCAAAAAAATACTTCTTCCAAAGCAGAGAACTCTCTTACAGGGAATTCCATTGGGGAGCTGAAATAACATGCTACAGGAAGGTCTAAATCACTCTTCAGTAAAAGAGTGATTAAATTGCTGCACTATGACCCTTATTCAAAGACAGAAAAAAACCCTGAGCTCCCCTCCTGACAGAACCGCAGCAAATCGTGTCAAGGTAAGCTGGTTTGGGGGCCTCTGGAAAACAGTTGAGCTTTGGAAAAGAAGCCACGTTTACCAATGTGAGAACTGCTCCTAAGGTGTATGAAGAACAGGGCTTTCAGGGCACCAGTAGCACATAGGAGACTATGTCTATATACAGGCCTGCCCTTCACCACGTATGAGCCCTAGGGGGTGGATGAGAAGCCACTTAATTGACGTGCCAGCTATAAGAATTATTAGTGCTGACGAGAAAGCAGGTAGTAATGAGAGACAAGGCAGGGCTGACACTGAGTGGAGCTTTTAATGAATGGCCTGGCCACTCACGGGAGGTACGCAGCCTTGACAAAATCTCCAAGTGCATTCAGCAAAACACGGCACAAGCCGTGAGGAAAGACAGTGCTTTGCCAGCCCTTTGCAAAACTGGGAAATACTAGTGCTAAAATTTACGCACTGAATATGGACTAAAACACCCCACACTTTATTTTCAGGTAAGTAGTAAGTAGTAAGAAACGACTAGTTGTTTTCAAAACCATTTTTACACACTTGATCTGCTTCTCTGTTCACCCATGCTGCTCTTCAAAAGGAAATGCTGAAGCAACGTGCATCCTGAAGATAAGCCCTGCGAGAAAGCACAGCTTCATGCTCCAGTGGGAGGAAGGGGAGGAAGAAAGAGGGCCCTGCCCCACGTCAAAGGAAACGCTCTGGGTCAGGAGAGGGCAGGAAATAGCTCTGCTTCAGGCATTTCCTTTGTCGTGCTCGCAGATGAGCGGAACCTGCAGTGATACTGAACTGCTGCCTACAGTTTTTCTAAAACATTTTCTACTGAGCAAAACGGCCATAATGGGTCAGACTGAAGATCCCGCTATCTCCATCTGCAGCAGCAGCCAAACAGATGATGTTCAAGAAGGAGGAGGAGGACAGGTTAATGCAGGTGCCCCAAAGACCCCCCTGGCTTCCAAGTATCTTCAGATTTTAACAGTCTTTTATGACGAGCAAAGTCAGGGACACCCAGAGCCCTGGTTATGATAGATGCACTAGTACCACCACGTGCATGTTTCATGTTCGTGACAACACCAGCCACTAAAGGTTTGGCTGTGCAGCCTTCCCAAAGGTGAGTAGGTGGTGGGGATGACAGGTTCAGAAATATTACCTTCCCCAGTGTATTTTCAGGACTGCATCTGCTACTAAATTTACATGACTGTGCAAATCTACTCCAAAACCAACTTCTAGAATATTCCAAGCAACGTGCACATGTTCAGCTTGTGAGTTGCGCTGTTTAACGGTAACTGCTGTAAGTAGAAACGAGTGCTTACTTCTAAAAGATACACCCTGAAGTTTATTGCTCTCTGCTACCCTAATCTTGGAAGGTCAGAAAAAGAACACGTATATCAGCTTGGCTGAGCCCCCGCTGCTCTCCGTGCTGCGAGTCCTCCACACCTCACCATTAGTGTTTCCATATGCTTTCCCAAGTGGCATTACTGCCAGCCCAGCACAGCTTGGGTTCATTGTGGCCAACAGGATTGACAGATGTTCTTTAGGTAGCACTGCTGTCACACAATCCAACCTGACTTACTTCTACTGTCTTTTTTTGTACCAGAAAATGTTCATTTTGTGATATCTAAATTAATCATGTAAATATGGATTTTTTTTAAACACCAGAAAGAGAAAAATTACAGATGAGAGTGAAGATGTACTATGTACAAGCATATGTACATCTTGTCAAGACCAACCAGAATATTAATACCTCACTCTTCGGAGGGAAAAAAAAAAAAAAAATCAACCAAAAAAAACAATACAAGGAAAATCGAAATCATTCCACCATGATTATGAGCAAATAGAAACTAATACTACTTCATACACTGCTGTCTGATACAGAAATTATTTGATTTTAGCTTGCAAATTAAAACCAATGAACTGAAATACATTCTCAAGTGAAAGTTTACAATGTGGCAGAAGACAGGGAATAAAATGAGATCTTCTGAGCTGAAGATGAATTCTGTCTCTGTGCTGATAAAGGATTTCAGATTCTAATGAACTTATTTTCAATGCTTCCCAGGGAACAAATGGAAAACTGAGGAGATCAAGGATACAAAGAAGCTGCTGCAGTCTACATGTAATTTGAGTGTTAACAGCATTTTCGAATCTTATTTACTATTATTAAATACCTCAAAAGAGGAAAAGCAAGAGAAAGTCCTGGAGAACCGAGCACTACTCTGTTCACAGACTGTCACAACTACTCAGCATTTCCCAGTCTCAGCAACCTGAAGTCCCTTCAGACTCAGTGCACAGAACAGCCATCCGTACAAAAACGCACAAAGATCACTAGTCTCAGGATAAAGGTGATGGGAGAGAAAAAGATCAAGCTTAGATGAAAAGATTTAGGTTGACAGTAACACATTTAGGCAAGGTACGTGTATTTCTTACAAGCACGACATTCATGCAGTATATATGGAAATAATCTTAAGTAAATTACGAAGAGGGACAGAGAACCTCAGAAAGGTTACGGACTTCAACTTGAATTTTTAATTATGAAATATCCCAAACAACATTCGACTGCATAACCGTTTTTGCACACAACAGGCTGCTCCATGAAAACACCTCAACTTGATAAATTTTGTCTTCTTCAAACCTAGAAAAGCTTAAATGATTGATTTTGCTTTTCAATTAACAGATGGATGTTATGTTGCAACTTTAGTTCCCCTACTGCTTTTCTACTGGTGTATTTAATATACTGTAATTTAATCAAGCAAGAAAATGGTTGTCGACAGGACATTAAGTAACTTTCAAGTCTCAGAAGCCTGATGCGTTAATCTGATCCACAGAGCTGCAACTGACTCCTAGCTGACAACCTCTGCTGTCTTGAAAAATCCTTGACTCCAAGCTAGGTGTCCAAGATCCACCAAGAGAGTGGCGCGTCAGAAAGCAGCTGAAGAGGGCACTGCTTAAATGATGTGAAATGTGAAGTGGTAAGGGTTAGAAAGGCACCTGTCTCTGCTAAGGATCTCAGAAGTGACACTCCTAATCAGCACCACTTTTTGTACTCTGGGTGATCATCTGAACCTCCAAGTAGGATGGGAGGTTTCACTATTACCAACAGAGGCAGTCCTCACTCTTGAAACAGGCAGTTCTGACATGATACCCATCGGACCAGCAGAATAAGGACACTACACAGCAACAGTCTTTCACTTTATGTCGAATACCAGCAACATGCAAAACCACACAAACATCAGTAACAAATACATTATGAGCCTGCAAGAGAACACGGGTCAACTACAGGCCATAAGACTAAGTTCTGGGTACTTCCACCTTTGCCTCCTATCTGAGGAGATAAATGGATGAAATTCAACCTCAGTAATGCTACATTTATGAACTAAAAATGTACACAGCAAACAACAGAATACACACTCTTCCTTACCTGCATGTCTAAAATCAGTCCAGCTATCTGATTTTGCTGATTGTCTATGACCTAGAAGATAAAATTGAGTACTTTAAAAGGTTTGAATCTCTTCAAATCCTTTTTACAAAGATCAGCTCACAGCCGTGTAGCCATAGATTTTAAATGGAATCTTTGAAAATGTAAAGAACAAGACAGAGAGTTTAACTCTGACAGAACAGAAATCTCATGCAAAATAAACATACTGATCAGAAACAGACAGGTATTGAAATCTGAATTAGTAATGAATGTGTAATTCTTTAGTGAGATATTTATTGCTAACATAAAAAAATAAAGAAATGCAGGACTCCAGGTTAAAGATGCCATCAGCAGACCTTTTGCAGACTTACCTTATTGGCTTTCTCATTCTTTTCTCTGAGACATTCATTCTCACTCTGAAGCTGTTTTGTGTCCAATATGGGAAGGCGAATACCATCTTCCAGGCATTTTTCTACTTTCTGTTGCAAACTGCCATTCAACATGAAAGAAAAGTTAAGTGCATTGACAGAAACCAGGAGGGCTGTGCGTTCTAGTGAAAAATTAGAAAGTTGCGCCATCTCCCAACCAGAACTGTAAAACTGTACCTAGCAGAATCCACCCTTACGAATGAGCAACGCAAAAATCCTACGCTACTGAAGTGACTGTGGCACTGACAATAACAGATTCATGCAGGAATGGCTTTATGGTCCAGATTCTGTGCTGCATCTCCCAAAAGGCAGAGCTCCAGCAGTATGGCATAGGGAGAGAGGGCAGAGAGGAGCAAAGGAAAGCTGTGTGGTGTTCACAGCTGCTCTGTGAGGGGCAAAGCCAGCACCAGCATAGGTGAGAGGAGTCTTCGAACCACTCAAAGTTCCAGGAGCTTTGAAACCAGACCCTCTCACTGGGGCATGTATTACTCAAAGCAGAGTCAAGAACTGGAGGTTGCACTGATGGCCTATCCTTCATGCTCTTATGTCTTGTACTGGGAAACATAAAGCCACTCCTGCCAGCTGCTCCCACACAAGGGCATGACCTCCAGACCCTTCTGTAGCTCAACTCAAGCTCCTAGCTGTAGCTAGAGCCTCTGCCTGCTCGCCTGCTCTCAGAAAGGAAATACATTTTATTAGTGTTAATCTTGCTGTCTAATTTAGAAACCAGAGGCCACCTCAACTATCTGTAGACTTTCAGAGGAGACAAAATGATCCCCATCTAGATTAGGAGGGCACGAAGAAAAAAAAAAGGCCTTTCGTTGGTAAGATGGAAACAATGCATCAACAATTTGGCTGGCAAGGTGTCCCAACCAGCTTGACTTTCATCGTGGAAACACTTTCAGACTCCTGCGGCATGTACTTTTACCCACTGGAGGGACAGTGAACTGTAATAACATCCATATAAATTATTAAAAGTGACTCCCCCCTGCTTCCCTCCTCCCCTCCTTTTTAAAAATAAGTGTTTAACTAGCTCCCCTGATTTGGAATGTATCACAATAACAATGTCTCCATGTCTCACCTGGAATCTTCTCAAGGCTATCTGTCCCATCTGTTTTTTCTTAGTTATCCAAGCTGAATGACAGTAGATTAGCTAGACCAAAATCTCCCTGTAAACACCCCCACCCTCAGTGAAAAGGTAAGAAAAAGCTACAATTTATTTAAATCTTTGACCCTTCCGTGGTATATCCATCAGGCAATATCCAGGGAGCTTTTCCTCAGCTCGTGACAGGATTGGTTATCAAACAGGAGTGCTGACAACTTCTTATGACGCCCCTTTGCTACCCGTGTTTGACATCTTGACATCAGGTGGGAAAGCACACCCGTTTCAGGGACACCCCAGCAGCTGTTCATACCTCTGCACGGTGGTGACCAGCTCTTTTTCTTTTTTCTTCTGACACGCCAATTGCAATTCCCTCTCTCGGCACTGTGATCGGGCCTCTCCGAGCTTCTTTTCTAACTCAGTCACCGTTTCTTGAAGTTGCTTGTTCTTCTCTTCTAGAATTTGTAGCTAACAGAGGGTGCATTAGTTGGACACGACGCCACACGAGCAGAAGGCCACAGCCTTGCAGTTACCTTCTGTAAAATCTTAGGCTCGTTTCACTTATCTGAGTATGAAATTTCTAATAGCTACAGCACTTGCTAAAACATTGAAACACTTCTCTTCCTAAACAGATGTGGGGAAAAAAATAGATATTGACACAGTAAAAGATTTGACAATGGATGTTAGGGAGCTTGCTTTTATTTTTGAAATGTAAACCGAACTGCCTTTACCTTACCTGCTTTGTCTGCCCTTGTATATCATCCAGCGTTGGCAGGTCAGCCAGATATTTTTCTAAGGTTTCAATTCGTCTTTGCTTTTCTTTGTTTTGCTCAGACTCTTTCTGGCATTTCTTTTTCAGGCTATTAATATATCGGTCTCTAGTTTTAAGCTAGAAGGAAGTGAGAGGACATGTTTTATGATTACAGTGAAAAATAAACTTGCTTTGAAAGAAGAGCTTGGTCACTCGTCAAGAACTGTACAGTCAGCTGCATGAAAGGGTTGGTTACCACAAAAACAAAACCAAGGAATGATTAATCCCAGCAGCTCCAAGTCATAGACGCACACGCAAGCTCTGCCCAGGACACTCCATATGCTTTACGAACCGAAAACACAAATAATTCAACCATTAAAATATTCTTAATTTTTTCCCCAACGGTGATGTTCATACGCAACAAATTATGAGGAAATACTGCAGTCAGTCCTCTTCCCCAGCCTGGGAAAACAGCTTAAAGCACAGAGAGCAAGAACTTAACCTAACAAGATCTGGAGCCGAAAACCTGACTTTCATGCAGTCTGACAATTAGATCAGAGGACGCCAGGACAGAATAGTGGCCTTCTTAAACGCCTTTTTTACATGCATCTTAATGGTCCATCAGCCTGCAAAAGGTTCTTTTTATATTGTGTTATTGCATTCCTGGTACTTACTTTGCTTTATTACCTAGGTCAAAAAAGCAGGAAGGCAGGCAGGAAGAGGTATCTCCCAGTCGTAGTCCGATTTAACAAAAAACAGATCTCTATTGCTTGAACTAAAGTGCGGTAATTCACAGGTAACAAGGACTTGGCACTACAGTAAATGCTAAACGTACTTTTATTTCAGTGCCACAGTTCAGTGTCAATATCAGAGCTCAGTTACAGAGCCTGCTGAAAAGTTTCAGTTGAGTATCTGAAAAGCTTTTTCAGAGACAGCCGTCTAGATGTGTTAACAAAAACTAAGCCTTGCCAAAAGACCAAAAATCTTTGTATCTTTTATTTTATCAAAACCTCAAGACTGAACATGGTTTTCAGGCTGCTTTAAAATCTTTCTGATTAACAAAGCCCAAGCAAACCCCGCATTCAGTAAGGCAAACCTGCAACTCCGCAGGATCTTCTGCCACAGTATGTGCTTCAGAACCACATACTGCCCCTGCCCCGCCACGGCCCAAGCCTTCAGGCAGTGATACGATTACACACACGTAAGCCAGCGTGGCACAGGAAGAAGTGCCAGGAGTCTGATGACCCTTCGCTAAGCAAACTCCTTCCCCCTGTTTCTCACACAGCACTAAGGATGGAAGTTGACCAGTGAGAATACTTGCACAACAAAGATGATATGGTTTCCAAATCCTCTTGTCCTGCACACACACCATATGGAATATCCTCTCCCGTAACCTCTTTCCTCCTCAGAGCTACCAAGTTTGCCTTGGGATTCCTCCTGCCCTCTCTAAATCCCCAGCATCACCCCAAGGAGTCTTTCCACCTTCTGTCACCTGAGATGAAAAAAACGGTGGGTTTTTCTCCCACTCACTCTCACTGACTGTGCTGAGGGGAAAATAAGCTTTGGATTTTATTTTTTACAATTTCCTCTTTCATATACACACTGCTGACAACTTTGCTGGGACAGGAAAAAATAGGAAAGCTCTTGTCTCTTAGCAATTAAAGAACAATGGAAAGCCAGGCCAAAGAAACCGTAAGGGAGAACAACTCTGCAAGCTGTCAGCAGCACCTTACAGGACTCCTTCACAATTCCCTATAGCAGGAAGAGGAGCCAGCAGGTATGGGTGTCTGAACTGAAGCATATCTAGCCCAGCAGTCCAACTGCCAGATGAAATGCCTCAGAACTGAAGTGAGGGCTGAAAAATCTGCAGATGCCAAGAGGCACATTCATGCATGGCAGAAGGGAAAGGAAGAACCTCAGCATTTGTGACACAGACTCTAATAGAGAGTACTGTAGTACCAACTGTAACAGGCTCCCTCAGCTGGGAAGCTGTGAGAAGCTACCATAACTACCAGCCAGCCACAACAGGGAAGCTTTTTTCAGGCTTCTGAAATTTCACTGCCAATTAAAGAGCTCTTGATCACCTCAGTCCTACACTGTCTACAAATGGAACCTAGGGGGAAAGGGGGAAAAACCCCTTTTCTTTAGTCACTAGAATTATTCACAAGGTGGTACAAGTACTTCCTTGTTTGGTATGTCTGCATGGGGCCAAGACAGGTATGACGCCAGCAGTGAACAAAAAGCACCTCTGATCTCTGCTGGCCCTGCAGTTTCTCAAAAGAAAAGCATCTAGTACATCCATCCTGATGTTAGAAGGGACATACTACTTCAGAACAAGAGGCCTTCTAGCCTGCTATCTCATCTCCAATAGCAGCCATAAGCAGATGGCTACGGCAGGGGAAGAACAAGGAACGCACCTTTTCCCAAGCTCCAGCTGCTTTCACCTCAGGGGCTCTCCCAAGGCAGTTATTATTTCAGTGCATTTAGAACAAAGCAGCAATTCCATCAACCCACTCATTTTTTGCTTGAGCTCACCTCTTAGATGTTCTTTCTGAAGGCTGCTGTGGATACTATAGGTTTGCTATAGAGAACTGGCATGAGGAATCGTCTCTTTTTGCTGATCAAGTACTTGGCTCCTAGAGCTCTGCTAGATGTTCCCTCGCTCCTGCAACGGGAGCTGCAGTGAGGAGCTGACTTCCCTCTGTCTTTCTCAGACTGCTTGTGGCTTTGCAGACTCCACCACATTCCCCTTTAGTCGCTTCTTTTCTAGAGTAAATATTCAGCCATTCCTCCTCTGATTTTCTGATGGGTATCTGCTTTGTTGCCCTTCTCTGAACCTTTCCCAGTTCCAAGACATCCTGGTTTTGTGATGAGGGAGACTTTCCTAGTCTCCTCACCACTAACAAATGATGGTCAAGGAAAGAGGAGCGCTCCTTATGTTTTTTCCCCTCCCACCTACAGCAAATGGTTTGTCTCTTATTGTCAAAAACACACCACCTGTAGATTGTATTTGAATGCTTTAGGTTAAGAACTCCAACATAGGAAAAGATAAAATGATTTGCAAAACTGGGGCAGGCAGAGAAATAAAAATGTATGTCAGCAACCTTGATCTAAGCTTCTGTGTGTTCTTTTAGAATACCCTTTGAAGCAAAGCTTGCTCGAATGTTAACAGCATTCTCCTCACTCCCTGGCCAAATCTGGCTTTGGGCTGAAAAAACGTACCCTCTCCGAAGAGGTAGGCATTTGCTTGGAAATAATTCTAGAACAGCTATTGGCAACAATCCCTCTCATCAGTACAGAAAATGTATTTTTGTCCCCTACCGTCAGTCACTGCCTTGGGACAGCAAGGTTTTGGGCTCTGGGATGATCTCCCTGTAAGCACAGCAGAGGAACTCCAGAGAGAGCTGTCCCCAGGCTCAGCATTCAGCCTCGGGTTCCCAGTCTCTCCCATCCCTGTAGGAACACAGCACAGCTCCTTCCTCCCTCCCCAGTCTTCCCTCAAACAGAAGGGGACTAATTTTATGACAGAAACACATGCTCTCCTTCCCTGCCCTTTCTCTCCTTGAGAGCCTTTTGTTCAGTGCACAGAATGGATGGGTGTCAGGGGGTGAATTGGGCCCCTAGCTACAGACCAGCTCACGGACACAAGCACTGCTGCACAGGTCCTCACCACTGCCACCACCTACAGCAGCAGTTCCTACAGTGAGGAACACAAGCAGTAAACGCTGAGACAGGAGGAAGCAGCAGCATCCCATTTCTACCCTTCCTGAAAAGCATACTGCAGGGTTCACAGGAAACATTCAGGCAGAATTTGAAATTAATTATACTTTTTTATCTGCCACTTCACTGTTGCTACTACCCCCTGAATCTGCATTAATATAAAACTAAGCCCAGTATAAGGCCCAGTGATCAAAGAAGAGAAGGTAACAATGACAATGTATCACTAAAACATTCATTAGGAACCCCTTGGTCAATGGCACATTCCT
>NW_010407050.1:12711-17238 GCF_000710305.1 Buceros rhinoceros silvestris | reverse complement strand
GCTTGCAATACAGGAAGGCTGTCAGGACATTCAAAACGCCCCCTGGATCTTGCTTCAGCCTCCAGAAATTCCCCTCAAGGCAGTTCCAAGAACACAGCCATCTTAGCTGCTTCCTTGTCACAGACTACAGTCTACTCTGCATCTCCTAGCAAAGCTACAGCAGACTCACTCCTGCTGAGTAGGCACATACAGGCTGCTAAGTGCATCTCAAAGCACGAGGGCCGCATTTACAAAAACAGGGATTTCCTTTTTATACACTTTCTATGTTTTTAAATGATACTTTATTTACTGTAATAAACACTTCAAGATACATGAATTCACAGAGCTGAGCCGCTTTTCTTCAAAGCAAGTTTAATACCTGGGTCAAACAGTCATCATGATTGCCTTTTCATATGGCATTGCTTTTCAGGATGATTCATTACAAGTTCAGATTTATCCACTGCCACCACCTACAATCACTAACTAGCAATTTTTCTACCACAGGCAGCTCAGCTACCTTTTGAAAACAGCTCAGCAACCCACACACTAAGTTGCTTTCTGGCAAACAAAATTTATGCTGCTATGACAGTGTCAAAAGGAAATTTGGAACACGAAAGACACTTACTTTCTCCTCCATCTTCTTTTTCTCCTCACTAGATTTGTTCGAAATTTGTTTTACAAATTCACTGAGTTGTAATCCCTTATTCTCAGCTGCTGCAATCTTTCGCTCAAGCTCAAGATGCGACGCCGATCTTTCTGAAACGTGAGGCTGCAGTGGTGTGTTCTCATACTGTGGTTGCTTACAAAAAAGAAAGAAAATTATCATACAAATGAACACACAGTAGAAAACAGTCCTGCATTTTTCCCCACTGTCAGAAGGGCAGGGTTGGATTTTTCAAACATTAAAAAACGTGGTAACAGCATGATTTCAGGAATCTGGAGAAAAAAGAAAGAACCTGAACACCTTCATATTCACAACACACGCAAATAAACGTTGTGGGGCCATTTTCCACCTCAGATTTACAGAAGAGGTATGATTTTTCTTCCAAAAGAAACTCCTGAAAATCCAAACAAAAAGTATTTTCAAAACAAATCACTGCCACTGCTTTACCATACCATCCCTTGGGAAGAAAAACACTCTATAAGATGGCTATGAAAATACTGAAGAGATGCTCCAGTCTCAGGATCCTTCTAAAGCAGAACATTAGTACTAGTCAAACCTTAGAGCTCTCACACCTGAGGAGCAGAATGTTGCAGGGACAAGCCTGGGACTACAGCTGTAACCCAAAGGCAGGATCCTGCCTTCTGTGGTGTACACCACAACCCTCCTCCCTTTCCATTTCGTGTAGTTCAATGCTACTCTTCTACCCGCACTGTCCACGGACAAGTACAAAATGGAAATCAGCTGCATGCGGGAGGAAAAAGATGCATCCCATTGGGCTTTCAGTTTCAAGACTCTTTTAATAACATAAATCGCTATCTTTAAAGAAATTATACAGACAGTATTTTTAATAGTAATGTTCCTTCAGCAAAGCATTAAGAGAGATTAAAAACCCCATTAAAGCGGATTTGCATTGGTAAGTTGATCTTATAGAAGGCACACAAATCAAGCAGAAATCCTAATACATTATAAACTTTTTAAACTCTTTAAACTGTGACGAATGTATTTGCTGCTTTATTTGAAGTGTATTATGCTATATTAAGATACATACACTAAAATGTCTGTTTCTGCAGCAATATTTTTTTTCCCCAAAAAATCTTAATTTAGACAGAATTTTGAAGTATTTTATAGAAGAACTTCTGAAAGTACCGAAAGCCACATTCCTAAATGTCTCAAGAAGTTTCTGGATACTTAACTTCATGCTAGGGCTCCATCTGAATGTCCCTCCTGTCTCACACAAACCGATTTCTCCCACCTGATGCACACCTGATGTGTTATTCCAAGGACACAGACAATGCCAGGCTAAAGCACACTGCACGTGGTGCAGTGTTTGTGGCAGAAAAGATAAAGGCAATAAAAGAGGGACAGAAAGGCTATTTCTCTGCATATCTGCCTTTAACATTCTGCATTGCCTTTTAGATATGCCGGTGTCTGACGACAGAATTTGTGTGCTACAGCAGGGTAGCAGCCACAATCCTCAAAGTGATCTGTATTTCGTGGTTAGGCTATGCTGCCTCACGCTTACACCTTCTGACATTTGTGCTACTTAGATAAAAATTTTGAGAGCTATACCCAAAACACCACCACGCATTCCCTTTCAGACCCAGAGCTCCCTAGGTGTACTAACCCACATCCTTCACAGGTGCCCTGCGCACAAGGTATTCCACCAGCCTGCTTGCCTTCTCGCATCTCTTTCATGTACCCTGTCGACACAACCTAACCGCTCCTTTGGGTAGTACCTCCTGCTCCTCTCAGAAAACCTTCCATCAGTTGCTCTCAGATTCTCTCTTTTCAAACTACTTTATCTCCCTGTATAATTGTCACAATAGGGGTTTAACAGTGTGCATGTGGCACAGTGTTGCAATCCCTCATTCTTACCCCATTTTAGATTTCTGCAAATGTAAGGTAAACTACAACGCTCGGAGGGTCCTCTCCCCCGGACAATTTACAGCTACACAATCACACAACCATCAACAACCACCAAAGCTCTACGTTTTGGCCTGGAGTAAATTGTGAACGCGCCTTCAGGTGCCTTGCCAAAAAAAAACATCCATCCTACCTGCAAAGTACTCATGTAGGGTTCTTCGCAGTTCACAAGATGGCTCAGTCTTGCATGTTGAGCTCGTAATTCATTCTCCCTTATCTTCTGATGTAAATTGTTTATTTGCTGCTTTTGCCTGTAATACACAGATTTTATTTGAAAAAGAATGGAACAGATTAAAAAAAAAAAAAACAAACAAAAGAAAAACCAGAGCACCAGATCTTCAGACTGAAACTGAAGAAGACTGTAACAACGCTATTCGACTATCCTGGACCAACATTAGCTGTGGGCTTTTCTGCAGCCATTTACCACTGAACTGGAATCTCATCAGGATACGAGCTATTAAACTACAGTTGCTATGTACCTGTCACTTCAGCATGGCCCAAAGGGTCTGTGCTCTCTTGGCAATAATAAGCAGATCTTGTAGAAACACAATCTGAAAACTCTGTCACTGTTGCGGGGGTTGAGGGAGGCTTCTGTTGTCACTTGCTGCTAGGGCCAGAACTATGAGCAGGAAAAAGCATACAGAAAGCAGAATGAAAACAAACCAAACTTGCACCTCCATTTCACTTGGAGTTCTCCTGCTCAGCTCTCTTTGCCAGGGCTGACTTCTGATACGGCTTAAAGAGATTTAAAATCAAGGGGAGCAGAAAGACCTTAAGAAGAGCAAGCCACTATCTAAGATGGTCAGCTGGAGAAGACCTGCCTGTGCACACACTGGAAAAGCAAATCCTCCAGAAGTACAGAAAAAGATCAAAGCTGGTTAGCCTTTTTTTTTTCCAATTTGGGTTTAGGAAGCACATCTGGGAAATGTTGTCATGAGTACACAAAATAAGTATTGTACAATCTATAAACTAACACAGAAGATATATCAGTAAAAAAAGTGAACTGCAAATTATACGAGGAAAAATAATATGCAAAAAATCCACTTAAAGGGAGTATTTTAGCCACATAAATTCTCCTAACTAGCCACCAGCCAAGGGTATCCCAATTACTCGGTTTATAAGGATTTACTCTTTCAAAAAACATGAATATATTAGAGGTTGCACCTTTAAAACTAAACATGTTGCAGAAGACATGATGCACGCCTGCAGAACATCTTTTTTGTATTTCCCTATTTTTATATCTATGAAGAATAGCAATGAGTGGAAACACAGTTGCAATTTGTAATGCCTTAGAACAATTCGTTCAATGCAATTCATAATAGAGCAAGTGAATGTATTTATGCGGCTCCACAGCAAGCCTTAGAATATTCTGTATCACCACAGCTGATTTGGAGGCTTCGCTCTTCCATTCCACCATTTCTAGACGGAACAAGCTTGTACAAATCCTGGACACTGAAAGGCTTTGTAGAGTTCTGCTTGACATCCGTATGATGGCACTGCAAACAAAAAGCTTCAAACTTGTTTTGGAGGAAGCAGATTTGAAGATCGGATAAAACGAGTATGCTCTTAACTCGTAGCAGACCTTATATGAGCCCAAGAGCTTGAGAAAACAGAAAGCCTTGATGGCTTCTGTGCACGCTTCGTCACAGATACCAAAATAATACAGTATGAACAGAAGCGATTTTTCTTTTTTTAATCATCCTCTTACTTACTAGACAGATCTATTAAAATACCTTTGCCCCCATGTGTTTTAAAATTATTTATCCATTTGACTCTCATTCCTTGAGGACACTACACGATTTTCTGTTTGTGGGTGACTGTACCTAAGCACTGCCTTCCTTCACAGGCAGGATTTCAATAGTCTGAACTAAACACTACAGCCTGGAGGAAGCGTTTTAAAGTATTTTTGAACTTCCAATGCAGTTTGAACTAAATTACCGTATTTCCTTTCATAATCCTTT
>NW_010407050.1:5098-12610 GCF_000710305.1 Buceros rhinoceros silvestris | reverse complement strand
ACCCTACCAAATCCCTGCAGGAAAAAAGGTGAGACAAATTAATCTCCAATGAAACAGAGCTGTGCTAGCAGAGTGTAACCAGCTTGCTGCTCTTCACTCTGCAAAGCACAAAACTCTCCACCGTGATAAAACCTTGCCAACAAAACACGCTGTAGAAATGTCGTAAAGCTGCGTAGAACCTGCACAGCTTCACCACGTAACCATCTGTCTGAAAATATCATTAACCTCATGGCACCCAGAAACAAAACCTCTGAAAACAGCCCGGCAGTCACAAGCAGGATAGAAGATAAACACCATAGAAACACATTTAGTATTTACATACAATCCTCTAAGTCTTTGGAGACTTCATACCAGCTGCATTTTCTCACTGATGTTCTCATACGCTAAGGCAGTTTTAATCCTCTGTTAGCCCACAGCTGTTACTATTAATCCACTGCGTAACCACAGGCTGTGAGCTTTATTTAAAGGGAGCGCAGAAAGTTCAAACGCTCTCACAAACACGGCACACGTATTACAGCGGCAACACCGTCCCCAGAAGCCTCCCTATTACCAATCAATCATCCCAGCACTTGGGGAAAGAAAAAAAGAAAAACACAACAACAAAAAAACCCAAACTAAAGACCCAACCTCCAGCTTTTAGGTGCTTTCAAGTTTCTGCTCAGACACGCAGCACTGCCACACTGGGCAGGCCAGAACCAGATCTATATAATGCTGAAGCTCAGGGATTTTACCTTCCAGACAGCAACGCTACTCTCACCTTGTATGTTTATACACACAATGTTTATAACCTCGTGCACACCCTCCGTGTTCGCAGAGCAGGCTGGAATCCTGTAACGGTTGTGCCCAGTGTTGGCACACTCTCCTCCACTCTTCCCTCCCTCTGATCAGCTGATAACACCATCGAGTCTCCTCAAGGGTGCAACATGTTTTAAAAAAACAACTTCTTTTTTTTTTTCCATAGACACTGGAGTTACCCAGCTGCACTGCATCACTCTGACCTACTCCTTTCCCTGGAGCTTTCAACAAGCAGTCAGTCCTACCCACGACTGAAGTCTCCAGTCATGGAACTCCTCAAGCTTTTGTGATTCCAAAGGGTATCTGCGTACGAGTGGGTGCAGGCTGTGGCCTGAGCTCAAGGCATGAGAGAAGCCCACTCTTGAGACTCACCTTTTCAGAGACCAGACTGTAGTTCACACAACCAGATTTGTGGAAACTATTCCCTATTTTTTTTTTCCACGAGTAGTGTTACAATTCTATGTGGATGACAAAGTCGGCAAAGTCAGAGTTATTGGCACATTATGTGAATGTCATGGGACTTCTCACACAGTTTCATTCAGTTCCTTTGTCCAAAGAGAAAATACTGTATTCCACTTCAAGCGTCTATCTTGACACATCCCTTCCCTTTAACTCAGACCTTAAGCAGAAGAGAAAAAGGAGGCAATACCCTGATCTAAAGCACCAACCAACAAAAAAGGGACTCAAAGGGGTACAAAGCAAAGGCGACAGGAAGGAAAAACATCCCAAGATGTATAAACTTTCCCCTTTCTATCCAATCAATTAATACACACGTGACACTAATGAGAGCCTTTTCACAAACACTTTTGTCACCTGCTGTCCCTCGAGGTGTAATATTGTCTCCAGGCATGGAGCAGGGGGTCGTGGTAGCGCAGAAGCGAACAGGGGGAGGATTGAAACTCCTTTTGAAGTAGAGATGATTGCCTGGTACACAGGAGACCACTGGAGTTACCCTCAGTAGAGTTCCGCGCTGAAGGCATTGTGTTGTATTTTCCATCAGCTATAACGATTTTAAGATTTTTTTTTTTCCTCAGAAGCAACCTGCTTGTTATAGTTTCATTATTGTTATCTTCATTATTATTTTTCTTCTAAAAACTTCACTGATACCCTGGACTATGCCTTTTCATACCATTTTTTGAACCGCCAGCCACAATTTATAAACATCCTGGGATCCAATCCTCCCCGTGCTGCTCCCAGGTACATTCTTTCCGAGGGAACTCAGCTGAAGTGACAGGTTATCCAACAGATATGACTCGAGTGGTGGCTCCGAGCTCTACGGTCCCCTACGACCAGCTCTCCTGTCCCAATTCCTGCATGTTAGTTATCTACATGCTAACTGGATTATTTACAGAAAACCCTACTATTTTCATACCGGCTTTGGTTTACTTCCAGGTCTTGTAAAACACACACACCTTTTGTTCTCTTTTCTTCCATTTCCTTGAGCATTATTAACTTTTGTAAACAAAATTTCAAGACCTCAGTTGTGTTTCACTGCCGCAGATTAATGATACTTTGTAAGGAAGGAAACGTTAAAAACCTGTCATGGCAGATCATGCTATTCTCTCACCTTTCCTGCAATTACCAACTATCAGCCCTACACGAACCGCTGGCACTAGACTGGGCTACCTAAGACATTGATTCTGTGTCATCATTTTTACAGTGTTTAAGGACAGTACTTTGCCTTATCTGACTTTCTGCCTGCCACAGATACTTCCATTCCCACACAGTAACCTCTGTGCTGAGCCCAACAATCAAAATCAAACTGAAGCACGTCAATCACCGGGAAGCTAAGAGCCTGCACTCAAAGGACTGAAACTGATGAAGTGACACACATCAACATGGTCCTGGCAGGTCTCTGCCAATGTCCCTTTGCTGTAGAAGAAAGCAAAAAGCCCCTGACCCTGAACTCCACTGTGTTTGGGGAGAAAGTCAATTCTCAGCATCAAGCGTATGAAAAGTGATTCACTAAATCTGGCTCAAAATTCTGTCTTTCTGATGCTAAGGGAGTGAGGACAAAAGTAAATCCCAGAACATGGTCAACCAATTACACACCTAAGGGAAAAAAAACACTCTTTTAAAGCCCTTGCAAGCAGCAAAAGAGCCCGCCAGCTGTCCTCTTCTCTTGTAATGACCATTAGTGTGCCCTAACATCAGCTGCTCCTAGCCTGCCTACAGCCAGGTCTGTAAATAAGCAGCTCACTTTTAGCTGGAACAGCAGGTGACAAGAAAATGCACCAACACCGTGCTGCCCCGTCTGTTTGAAGGGAGGCTGTTGGTGCCCCTCCTGTGTCCTGGACATCAGCTTTCAGCACCTCACTAGATCACAGCCCTGTGACCACCCTCGCATGCTCCCTGGGAACCACTGGCCCTTATGGGGCTGGAAGGGAGAGAACAGAGTGAGAAGTTACTAGGGTTGAAGGAGCTGTGGGCTAAAAAACAGGGACAGTCTTCTGGTAATATAAACAATGCAGGCCTGAGCAGAACTGTGGAGCTGGTCCCTGGAGCTGGGGCTCTGGGGTGATGCTGAAGGTGAGGGACTGACGAGGGATAGCTGGTGAGGAGAGGCAGGAGTGCACATTTCAGCTGTGGGTCCACTAAATTTGCAGGCTCTCTGCCCATGGACAGTAAGGGGCTGCTTATGCTGGTGCATATTCCCTGTGCCACTATTCTCTGCAGACAAACACGGGGAAGACAACATGTTGAGCCCCATGAAATGAAAACCGAGCTCCCCCTATCCTGGACGACTGGCTAGTCTGAAGCTGGCTAGAATCCAGAGAAAAACTACTGGTGCCACTTGACACTAACTGGATCCATCTAAATGAGCAAACAGAAACTTACAGCCATAGGAGTAAAGTATCAATTGGGTGGCAGATCTTGATTTTTATTACTCCGTAGTTCTGTCCTCCAGCTCAAACAATCCGCTTCGAAAGCTCAAGTCAGGACAAAGGATGTGGGATAGCAGAGAACAGTACTCAGCTCAACATGCACAAGCCCGGACTGCCTTCAGAGACCAGCATTAATAAACAAGACTGCTTAGTAGACAAATTGCTTCTCCATGTGTCTCAAAAACATCAGCAGAACATAATTTCTCATACTGACATAGGACAAATGAACTGTGGACGCGTGCTTACGCAGACACTCATGCATGCATTTGCCTGAAAATAACCACTTTTTCTTCAAGCTGGGACCTCATCTGTTCTCCTAAACCCATCTTACCTCTCACTTCCTCAAACATGAAAGAGCCTTTAGAAATCCATGTCTGTTCAACTTTTAAGATACGTAAACTAGTGTAAATCAAAGTCCCAAGCTACAAGTCAAGATGCAGGTCCAGTATCTTCAAACACTTTGCGGCCTTTAGAACAGAGATTCTTCCACCACAGAAAGGCCACTAGTAACTTTGTAAAAAATCAAATGACAATTGCTACTTACCTTCAAAAGTTATGAGCTAAGGAGAAAGAGCTTAAGGTGAAAATGCCTGAGCAGGTTTCCTCAGAATCGGGGTGCAAAGAAAAATATAATGAAGATCGTTCTGTATTACAAATATAGTACATTCCACACTGCAGTTGGAGGTATTTGCTTTGTTTTGTTGCTTAAGAAGTTGGATACGATTTTTTATATCCCTTTGTTTAAAGGCATGATCTCTTGGGACCACAAGTTCAAACGTGGTGCAGAGTACCGATAGGAAAAGAGATTAGTAGTAACAAAGTCCTAAAAACAATGTGAATACATTTTCCGTAATTTGGAAGATAATGCCAAAGAACTCCAACATCGGCAAAGAAAACGAGAAAAGATGATCTCAAATTTCCTATGCAATAAAGTCTCTGAGAGTCAAGAGGTCATCTCTGTTCTGGGTGGATTGTTATTTTTCCAGTGACTTTTCTGAATGGCACAGTGGTTTGCAATGCTAGCCTGACCCACGGGAGGTAAGCTAGAGCTGAAGCAAGGCAGGAAGGACCACAGTCAGCAACCACACGCTACTTTCTCACATGCTCTGGGCTGCTTAGTCAAGGGGGTATGAGGCACGAGTGGGACACAGACCCTTGTGTCTGCTCAGAACAGGACTGCACCCTCCCTCCAATGGTGGCAGGTTTTTGACTTCTGTAGTCTCCTGACAGGCTGAATACAGAGCAAGCCTTGCACCTGCCCTGCTGTTCTCAGCTCTGGGAAATACTAGAACTCCCTAAAAACGCTTAAATC
Organism: Buceros rhinoceros silvestris; assembly: GCF_000710305.1. NCBI lineage: Eukaryota > Metazoa > Chordata > Aves > Bucerotiformes > Bucerotidae > Buceros > Buceros rhinoceros. The sequence continues at coordinate 7,618 of NW_010407050.1, read as the reverse complement.
TATAGATCAGAAAATGATTCAGCAGTGTTTCCACAGAAAAGGATCTGAGCCTGCAGCTGATCAAAACTACACAATGTCGTACTGCAAAAAGCAGCCACCCCCAAGCAGGGCTAGGAGCGAGATGAGCGCTCAGCCCAAAGGAGGCCTTGGCTGGCCAGTTTCGGCACTCCAGGGAAGATACGCTGATCAGCTGGTGAGATCTCAATGAATGTGGAAAGCTACCAGAGGTCTAGAAACCATGACCTAGGAGGAAAGAGCCATATTAGGAAAAGTTTTCTAATGTTTCAGCTAACTGTCCAACCCAGAAAGCTTGTAGAACATAAATATCTAGTAGAAGCAACACCACTACAGCTTGTCCTCCCCAGGGCCCTGCAGATAGGTGCTTTCTAACCCTACATCCTCTCACAATTGCCAAGATTTAGGTTATTATGTGAAAACTAATGTTAACAAATGCCATGTCATTGATATTACTCTTATTAACCTCTCAGAAGGTGAACTTTTAAAACTGCTAAATTAATTACTCTTGTAACACAAGCCTCAGCCACAAGTTACCTGGGTGATTGGTGGTATCAGAAAAAAGTAAGTGCATCTTTTTCAAGCTTTTTGCAAGCAAGGAATATTTTACACAGCGAGACATTCTGAGGAGGTTCCTCACTGCCCTACTCCTACACAGGACTCTTGAGTTTTATGTGCATGAGCTCAGATCCTGGGCGATGTAAAGCTTCAAAGCTTCCTCAAAAATTATATCAAATTATCACTCAAGTGGGTATACTAGTGCAGCAGATTTTAACAGACCATTCCAAATTAAGAGAATTAAAGCCTTAAGGCAGTACCAACACAAGCACTGTCAGACCACATACAGTTTGACATCAGCTACTGAAGTCAGGACAATTTAACAAAAGGAAAAAGTCTCTTGCCCCAATGAGAACATGTAAGCATAATTCAGCTATGGATGGAAAGCTAATGATTTAGCAACTGTTTTAAGAATACAGATGTTATTATGCCCTGAGGAATGACAGTTATTCACTAAAATTATACTTCTGTATCTACCTTTCCTTAAAAAGCTGTTCAAATGCCCTTAAGCTGCCTGGATGAGAACACTGCATGCTCGGTGGTATTCTCGGCAGCTTATGTCATACGTTCAGATATTTGGCTTTTATTCACGTGCCCCCTGTATGCAATCCCTGCCAAACAAACAGTGCCAGGAGCTCACTAGAGACATCTACAGAAACTGGCCAGTCTCAAGAGACATTCACCATCACCAAACACTGAAATTTCAGTGTCAGGAATGTACCCAAGAGAGGAACGACACAAAGAATTAGTGATGCCGTAATTTGCTAAAGCAATACACACACTGTTGGCTCCCTCTGGTGTTAAATATAATGTAGGTACATACCAAACCACCAGAGAAGTAAGGCAATGACATAATCCAATTATTTTGTACAGTAGGTGACAGACATTCGAGCAATGAGTGTTAGAGGAGCAGATTTCCTCTTACAGACAAAATCCTTTAGTCCCTATTCACAGCCTGTACCGACACCTCTCATGTGGAGAAAATACAACACGCACCTTCCAGAAATGCCATCGTGATCCTGTGTGCAGAAACACACATAAACACACAAAGCTTCTCTCTTCACGCCACATTTTTGCTTCCTAAAAGTACAGTCTCCCTCTCATTTTTATAGAAGCAAGCTTAAACCCCTTTTTCAGGCACTAACTCATTAAACTGGCAGTGATGCTTAGAGTAAAAAGCAAACCAACACCACTTGTAAACCCACCCATTTATGCTACAGTGTAGAGTTATACTTAAAAATATGCATCTGTTACGCTGAACAGACTACGCAAATAAATTGTAATTAATGTATTAATAAATCTGCTGTTCAAGACAGTCTATAGAATAATTATCAAGCCATTTGATCTATTCACAGATGCAAGTGGCTGTTCAGGTTTTGAAAACTTTTATTCACAGCTTTGAATTTCCAGTGACACACCAAGTATCATGATTCATATTTATCATGATTCAAGTATCATGACTGACATCGTAAGCATTATTCCTTGAATCGGTTTTAATGACTCTTTGAATCTGCTGATCTGAATCTGAATCTGCTATTTCAAACTCTCGGATTTCCGGTGAGAAACAAGGAAGTTTGATAATCTAAGCCGGAAGGGCTGGAATTTTGTTGCCTTTTTATCACTGGGGAAAGAAAGGAAGCAAGCAGCAGGTTTCTCTCCATCTCCTGCCCTCCCTCCTTTTTTAACAAGACAAAGGTAGAACAGCTGAAGGGTACCGCCCAGTACAGAGCCTCCCTTTCCTACATGCCAACAGATTCAGGCACCGCTATGCACAGTGAGGTGTGTGGCGTGGGGCTCTAGTGCAATTCCCAGCTGAAGAGGCTTTAACCTTAAAAAACACTGGGCAATGACCCTGTGGTTGAAAGGGAGACTGGTGACAAGGACAAAAGAAGGGTGCTCCTCATGTGCTTCTTTTCATCCTGCTGTTCCTTGTACCGGTCAGCAGGA
>NW_010407050.1:0-4984 GCF_000710305.1 Buceros rhinoceros silvestris | reverse complement strand
TCTGGCTCCTCAGGCTTCCAGACAGCAGAAGGTTAACCTGTCTCTCCCAAGCTTCTGTCCCTGCAGAATTAAACAAGTCTTGCTGGCATCTACCAGTTACCAGGTGATCAACTGAGCACGAGACATGACTTAAGGAAACTACAACCATCAAAACCCTGCGAGAACCACAAGTACTAAGTGTCTTCTAAGAAAACACTTACTACCAAACCTCAGTCAACAAAAGAATTCCTCCTCCATGTCCTGAAAGCATAAATTCTGTAATCTACCTACCACCACCTTGAATCCAAATTCACCACACTTCAGTAAACTTTTTATTTTAGGTGGCTATTCCCAAATAAATCTAAATTCTGAAAAGAAGATTAAAGTAAGCTCAGGAAGACCAGGAGCTGGAAGACTTAGGTTTCCTCTCAAACACCACCTTGATCCTCAGTGCAAGGTCCTGTGTCCCCATGTTATATAAGAATAGTATCAAATTCTAGCCTTGAAGAAAGGTATTATTCACACCTCAGTCTTATTAACACTCCACCTAACAAGAATTATAACACTAGTGCTTTATAATGGAGTTATAGTTCTATAGGATTTTATAAATCTATAGGATTTTAGACAGCAGCTATGCACCATTTTCTCCACAAGCAAAACCAGAAACAGTGCCACTTCTTTAAAAAAAAAAAACAAAAAACCCACTGCAAAATCCTTCTAAACATGCAACATCACTTTGTACTAAATTTAAATAATACAAACCATCTATTTAAATAATTTTATTTCATTTTAAAATAATAACTTACGGCATAACTTATTTTGCCCAAATGGAAGTTCACTATTCAAAAAGTGCCTTTTCTGTACAGTAGTATTATACTGCATTATAATTTACAACATGCTTAACTGTAACACCAGTGGCTACTTAAAAGAAATGACTGTAACATCACCAAGCGGTTTTTGTTTCGCTTCAATAGCTTCCAGAGTGTATTTTGCCTTTCAGCTGAATGAAAAGGAATATTCTCAACTCATTTTTGGTCAGAAATCCAGGAAGAACTGTACTCACCATCATTAAGTCACATAAAAATATGACTTGTACAAAAAACCCACCCAAAAACCAGAACCAGCATACTGCCATTGGATATGGAACCACAGACTGGTTTGGGTTGGAAGGGACTTTTAAGACAATCTAGTTCCAACCCCCCTCCTATGGGCAGAGGCACCTTCCACTAGACCAGGTTGCTCAGAGCCCCATTCAACCTGGCCTTGAACACTTCCAGGGATGGGGCATCCACAACCTCTCTGGAAAACCTTTTCCACTCTCTCACAATGAAAAGGAATATTCTCAACTCATTTTTGGTCAGAAATCCAGGAAGAACTGTACTCACCATCATTAAGTCACATAAAAATATGACTTGTACAAAAAACCCACCCAAAAACCAGAACCAGCATACTGCCATTGGATATGGAACCACAGACTGGTTTGGGTTGGAAGGGACTTTTAAGACAATCTAGTTCCAACCCCCCTCCTATGGGCAGAGGCACCTTCCACTAGACCAGGTTGCTCAGAGCCCCATTCAACCTGGCCTTGAACACTTCCAGGGATGGGGCATCCACAACCTCTCTGGAAAACCTTTTCCACTCTCTCACCACCCTCACAGTGAAGAGCTTCTTCCTTACAAGTGATCTAATTGTACTCTCTTTCAGTTAATACAATATGATATGGTAAAATATATACCAAGAAATAGCTTTTCTCTCTCAAAATGGACAGTGTCAAGTAACATTAGCAGGCAACTAAGTTACAAACTGTCACTTCAGAAACTTCACCCTTGACTGTAAATGCATTCCCAGTGTAAGAAGCAAGTGAACTGCCTTTTTCGTTGCCATTGTGTAACAGCCTTCACGGAGAGTGCGGAGGATGATACGCTCAGCAGAGACAGCAAAGCCCACCCCTAGCCACCATAGGGTATGTACACCGAAACGCTGCTAACGCTTGGCCCCTGAGGGGCAGGCTGAAGTTTATACAGCATTACCACTGATATAGCAAGCCTGGAAAAAACACTGTAATTTAGACAGCCTTTACGCAGCTGATCAAAAGGTTCAGACACAGGAGATCTAAGCAACAGTTAAGGATGTTCTGTTGGGAGATGACCACCTCTGCAGGAGAGCTGGCAGAGCGGGACAGTGTGCCCATGCCCTGCAGTTCGTACCTCTGCATACCATCTTCAGCTGCAGAGGCAGGCAAAGGCACACTAATACGCCACAAGCTGGGGAGGCTGATGCCAACTTCCACCTCTATGATGCCAGCAGACATACTGGTGAGATTGCCAGGGGACAGAAACACCATCAACCACTACAATTCTCTGCTCTGTGGCAATAGAGGAAGGAACAGGTAATTCACCTGGTCCCTAAGTAAGTTATGCCCAAGCTGTCCATTTCCACCCATTAAAAGAGAGGAACTGCTAGATGAAACCCAAAAACATTCATGATGGATTCCTGACATTCCCATGATCAACAAACACCTGCTTTACACAGCTCTCCTCATGCTGTGAGCAAACTGTCAATAAGAGGGCACAACTATTTCAAGATCAGAACAACCACTCCTCTTTCAGCCATGAGCCAAGAGTTTATTATTAAAACACAGAGTAAGCCAAATGATAATTATGTTAAATATAAAAATGCCCTTCTTAAGTGTCCTACATCCAAACTCTGCAGCTCCTGATGACATCTGCTAATTTAGTGTTAGCTTCATTAAGCTCAAGCCCTTTATTAAAAGCACACTTTCCTCATTAAGGCTTCATTTTATCCAAATATCAAGAACTCCAGAAATTACTTCGGATATACTAGGAACTTAACAGTAGTCAGCTGCTGCTAAAGGCTATTTCAGATTGATAACAATTTTAGAAGAAGTGATGTATTTACTGGCATATAGATCCTGGATTTAATATTTGATTATCTTCATTATTTGTATGAGCATTTGAATAGGATTTTACCACTGAATGTTACTGCAACTTCTCAAAGCTTTAACAACTGGCTTCAAGATCTGCTGCAGGGAGGTTGGACCAGATGACTTTTAAAGGTCCTCTCCAACCTAACACATTCTAGGATTCTATACTGCATTGCTGCTCTTGTCATGGAAAAGGAAATCAGGGCAATGCAGTTTACCAATTTACATCTTGCAAGTCATGTCCAAGACCTGCACAAGCAGAAAGACGTCTGATACAAACCCGTAGACTGGTAAGAAGCTAAGATGGGGAAGCCGACAGCAGAGCTGGCTGTTGGTCTCACTCTCCCTTTTCTGTTGCAGAGGCATTAAACCCCTGAGCGATTTCCAACTCTGTAAAAGACTTTCAGCCAGCAGCCGGTCTGCTCTCCTAGCAAGGACTAGCTCCCACGTATTTGTGCATAAATATTTGCTGGACTGGAAGCTAACAACTACACTGAGTAAGCAGCTCTCCTGAAAGGTTTCTGTATCACAGCTTTTATATCATCTAATCTCATCAATGCAGCAGGAGCAGGTTACTCACCGATCGATCACAATCTCCTTCTGTCTTAGCAGCCCCTCTTTAATTTTCATTAGAGATTCCCAGTTGCTGAAGTCCTCATAGCTGGTAGCTGGGTAACTTTGACGAGATATTCCAGCTGGAACCTGCATAAAATAATTGTAGGATTAGCCTCCAAAACTGAAAAAGTATCCTAAATATTTACAAAGTCATTTGTTGTTCAAGAAACCTAACAATTGTTTTTCAGTTTAATTCAAATTTGCTTTATATAAAACAAGCAGGTTTATAAATAAGTTTATTGAAACAAACTTCAGCCCAGTGTCAATGATGTAAAACTTGTTTTGTCAATTCTCTACTAAAGAATTCACAGCCCAGAAAGCAGTTTAAGATGAAAAGCTCATTTAGAATACAAGGACATAATTAAGACAAACACCACAAAATGTTCATGCCCTGCTGCAATTCTTGTAGCACTACAAACAAGATCGCTTGACAGATTTAGACCTGCTGGTAACGCAAATAACGGTTACCAACCACTTGTTTGACTCCCACCTGTAACTTTACCACACAGAGAAGTTCCCCAAGATACGTGTGCATTTAAAATATAGAATATGGGAATGTAATTCTGCTTAAATTCTGCTTCCAAGAGTAAGTTTCACAAATAACAGATTGCAGGCTTTCCACTCATCTTCACAAGCACCAGGCTACGCGTCTCTCAAGAAGCTGAGGATAACAGTTGAACTGAGTATGAACCAACAACATTATGGTCTGGAAGAAGAGTAAATACCTAACTGGAATGTTTAATCTGGAAAATTTTTACACTTAGAATATAAAAGGTATTACAAATATTTGTATCAGGAATTCAGATAAGGGAAGGTTTACTTTAGAACTTCTGTGATCAGACTGAGGGATCCCAGCATCGGCTGCCACAAGGTACCACCTAAACTTCCACCCATTTTTTTTTACCACTACAAAAGGATTTCTCTTTTGACTATCTGGGAGGCACCCTGGTCTATGTCACCTTTTTATGTGTTTGGTAGAGAGCAGAAAGAAAAAAAAAAGGGGGGGGAAATATGGCTTTTTTTGTTTTTTAGTTAAACAGATTTTAGGATATTTTCACTTGAATTGCTCTAGAATGTTTTAAATGTCATTTGAAATTACAATAAGCTGTATTAGGACCAAGACCTATCATCAACAATTAAAATTAGGTTAAAAATTGTCAAGCAGTTCGTGTTTCTGTTCAGAGCTCTACTATGAATCATAACACTGAATGGAGATAATTCATTGCCTAAACACCATACCATGATGAGCTGAAGTCAGGAACCATATCCTGACAGCTGTGATCTCTTCTGTAAGCTGAAAAAGAACTTTCTCCCCTCCCCCCATTCAGTCTAGTTCAGTTCAATCCCTAGCTTGCCCATGGATAAAACAGACAGAAATACATTTTCCCTCTTTTAATTTAGAACTTAAAACCAGATATAAGACGACAAGACTGCCCCCCCACTCCC
>NW_010407049.1:7084-8185 GCF_000710305.1 Buceros rhinoceros silvestris | reverse complement strand
GGGGCATCCACAGCTTCTCTGGGCAACCTATGCCGTTGTCTCACCACCCCCAGAGTGAAGAATTTCTTCCTTGAATCTAATCTAAATCTCCCTTCTTTCAGTTTAAAACGGTGACCCCTTGTCCTAATGGGTTAACAGTAGTGGGTTAAGTTCTTGTTTCTACCAGTTCTAAAAGCACTGAGAGGAACTGGGAACAATGCATAAAATACCCTGTGCTTCCCTCATCTGTTTGCCTGTTGGTGCAGGATTTTTTTCCTTACAACAAGAGTAACTCAACTATAATTTGAGTGATTAATTGAGCATCCCAGGTTTAGCCTGAGGCTTCTAACAGCATGTCACCGTGTCAGTCAGTCCTGGCATCTGGTGATCCTGGTTATTTACAAGGCATAACAGCATAAAGAACAAAGCAATTTATTAAGAGATGTGTTGTGAAGAATATGGATTTTGTTTTTACAGATTTTACTTAAATGTAACACTTACAGGAATTGCTTGTTACAGATAAGAAAAATTACTCTCACAGGTAACACTGACCAGGGTATTTTGGCAACAAGCACCTTAAGTGCACGGTATGGTGAAGCAGAAGTTAAACGGTGGACGTCTGGCCAGACAGGTGGCACCTTTTGCAGGGGATTTCATCTTTTCTTAGCTGTATTAGGCTGCCAAGGCTTCCCAATGTTTCCCTGAAAGAGAATTAGACTAAAAGTTCTCTCTGATAATTTTGAAACTGCTGCTGCAAACGTGGGGATCTGTGCCCTTGCTGGGTACTGCACAGTGAGGTGTTAGCTCTTCAGTGAATTCCAAATGGTGTTCTAGCATTTTCAGTAATCGTTTCCAGTTGAATACCAAAGATCCTGTCACGAAAGATTGGTTTTTGAAGAGTTAAGTACCTTAAGGTTTGGTGTGTCTTGAGTGGATTTGTGGCACGCCAATCTGCGACTTCCATATTGCTAATAGAGCACAGGTTTGGTAATTTTTTTTTGTTCTCGAAACTTGAAATGCCTATTACAATTTTAAGCTTCATTTTACAACAGTACTGGACATTATTTCTTTAAGAACTGTTTCATATAATTGTTAATCAGCTGCTTCTCAGAAGGTTGCTCA
>NW_010407049.1:540-6987 GCF_000710305.1 Buceros rhinoceros silvestris | reverse complement strand
TACACAGCCCTAAAGTTTACCTGTTTACCACCTGTAAATGAATAGATTTTGCACATTTATAATTAAGATGGCATAACAGTTCAGAATCGACGGCAGATTGACTTGGCCTGTTCTCCATCCCTAGGCTACTTTCTGCTGGAAGTACCGGCAGTGGCTAGTACAATGAAAACACACTCCCATTTAAGCTGGAAAAAAAATGTTGCAACGTTACAGATATTCTGTATTTATATATCTGATTGAATGAGATTAAGAAGGTGTTTGGAGGCCAGCCTTGGTTCTCCCCCAGCAGTTTATTTTCTGTCCTTTTGCCCCTCAAAAGCAAGAGCAATGCAATTCTAGGTGAATTAAGTGAGGGGGGAAACTACAATAAACTGTGAAATATCTTACTTTGTAAACTTTCAAAGGAGACACTTAGGGGTATCCTGTTTGTGTCCTAATTAATTTTCTCTCACATTTTCACATTATTTAGTTTATTAGGGTGGTAATATTCAGTTAATAGGGCCAAAACCTGACTACGGTCATTGGAAAAGACCTTTTTGCCAAGTGTATCTTTCACATGCCCCTGTGGCACTCCCCGATAAAATAAAAGTCCTGCTCCCATTGCTGTGGATATACAGCACACACAAACTCAGCATATGGGTACCTCATACTCTTTGTGGTACATGATTAATGCATACATTCCCCTGTCACACCTTTGTTCGCAGGGGATGTGATCAGCCTCGGGGACCGACAGCTTACTGTGATGCACATGCCTGGTCACTCAAGGGGTAGCATTTGCTTACATGACAAAGAACGGAAGATCCTGTTCAGTGGAGATGTGGTGTACGATGGATCCATGATTGACTGGCTTCCCTACAGCAGAATCAGTGACTATGTTGCAAGCTGCAGGCGCCTGATGGAGCTGGTGGACAGAGGTCTGGTGGAGAAAGTACTGCCTGGGCACTTCAACATTTTTGGGTCAGAAAGGCTGTATCGGTTAGCTTCTAACTACATTTCACAAGCTGGAGTGTGTCACAAAGTTTCTACTTGTGCCATGAGGTCCATTGCAAGCATAGTGCTCCGCATCACAAATCCGAGAGTCACTTCTTAGTGCGGATCATGTGATCTGCTTCCTGTTGAGAGAAGAAATGGCTTGTGAAAGTGTCAATAGAAGCAAACGTGGTGTGAGTTAGTAAACAACTGGAAAACGGATGCAGATGAGCTGAAAAAATTCTCCCTATTTTTGCCTATTTTATTCCTATTTTCATAAAAAGCACGTAAGCTAGTAGCCTTAGACAAAGTTACCATTTTTCTTTCTAGTTTTCCAGAGCATGTTTGCACAGGTATTATGATTGGAGTACATTAGTTTATTTTTGTTATGATTCTGACAGATGCATATTGCCAAAATGAGAGGTTTTACTTCATGCCCGAAACCTTGTTGATGTTGCAATAGGCTTGTGACCATTCACTCAAGTCCTGCTCAAGTTTTGGCCAAAGAACTGGTGTGTGCTGGGAACAGCATAGTTAAGTGACAGCAAGAGCCACACCTATGCAGGACTTGGTGGGCAGAAAGAGACAAGGGCCGTTCTGCAACCCTGGTCACCTGCCACTGTGGTCTGCTGCACCCATCATCGCTTGCATCTTTGCAGAGGAGCTGGCTGGCAGCTTCTTCAGAATGCAGTAACCTATGGAAATGCTATAGACCAAACTTCCAGGCAGGAAAGTACAGATAAATCAGCTTTTGATGTGGATCCAACAGCAGATGAGCTGCAGCTGTTCCCTTGCGCCGCAGCCAAGGAGCAAGAATGAGCACTCTTACCATTGGCTACAAACTGCTTTGCTTATAGGTTTGTTAGTTAGGAATTTTTGTGAACTAATGAATTCGTTAGACTAGCCTGTACAAAGTGGATTGAGCCCTTGCTTGATGTGTTTGGGTTTTTTTTCTGTTGAGCTCATAAAAAAATAATATTTACAGAGTATGTTCCTCTGTAAATTTGAGAGAACGCAACTGTGACAACCTTAAAGATTTTATTTGTGTTGTAGAGTGTTTTAATATGCCTGGATTGTAACTTGGTTGTTAATGCTCTGTGGCAGGGGAAGGAGGAAGGAGGCTTTAAGGTTCCCTTACACTGCTGCAGGTGCTGGATTAAGCAGCCAGTACGCTTGTTACCGCATGTTGAATGTAACTCCAGCTGTTTACTGTTTGCTTATGATGAAGTGTTCGGTGCATATGGTTTGGATGAATAGTGAAGTGCATTGCATTTGAGTCTGTTCCAAAAAAAGTTGAATGCATTGAGAAATGCTAAATGACATCATAACTTCCTTATGAAAGCTGAATGTGTGTTGTTTAAAAGCTGTTGAAATGTTTAGAGTTTGTGTAATTATTCTAACAGCCTCTCTATATTTAACTTTTTTAAAACGACACTGTCTGACAGTATTTTTGTATATAGACATACTTTCCTAAAAAGAGTGTGGATATTTCCCCAAATTTTAGTGGAGTTAACTTATTTGTTTGGCTTTCACTTTATGGGGAAACCTTTCCCCCCACCTCTCATCATACCCAACAGAAAGGCAGCCCAAAGATGGGACTCTAAGGCATGGGGGAGTGGAAGTTGATAGCCTTCCTTAATAATTGTAAATTCTTGGTGGAAAAAAAAAAACAGTTGCAAACTGAAAAGCATCTCTCTGAAAATTAGAAAAGAGAATATGTTATGTGATGTTTTTCTCCTTTCGGAGATCACTGCACTCCTGCCTTTGCTGTTTGAATATATTCTTCACGGGGATTTGTAGTGATAGGTGGTGACGTGCCTAGTTCTTGTTAGCAGTGCCTACCTCCAAGCTGAAGCAAAAATGTGAGTGGGCCTGATAGGGGCAGCAACGCAGGGCTTGAAAGAGTTGTTACCACTGAGATCATAGTCTCTTTTGGAGAAATCCAAGTACATCAGTGTATTACCTGAGGAATGTTGAATCAGTGGGTAGACTTCTGTCATAAATGAAGCCAAGAGCCTTCTATCTTGGCCGGAGGAAGAAATACAAAAGGTTAACCTGGGAATCAAAAAAGCCATTGAGTGAAGAGGTCCAGGACGAACTGCACAGTGTGGTTTTCCTTTTTAGCCTGCTGACGCATGCTGGAATTTATATAGCCTGGAATTTACCTGGCCCAGAGGCTGTTCTTGATAGCCAGGGATTCACACTGGGCAATCACAGATCTGAGGTGGCAGGCGGGAGCTAACAATGGCTGAAGGAGTACATAGCAGTGAAGCTTACACCGGTTATCTGGACAAAGCCCTGGTATCACAGGTGACCCAGCAGTAATGGAATTCCTCCCGATTAGCCATCTGTGACATAATGCTGGTAGTGATCTTGCGGTATGCTCTGTGAAGGCTGTAGGAGTGCTGGTGATATCCCCATGCAGGATTGTGGACAGAGAGACCTCTTCTGTCACAAAGTCAGCCAACATGCATGCCAGTTGCTCAGATTTTGCCAGCGTTCATTAGGAGGGTGAGATGAGCAAATTAGCACGTTGCCTTATACTGCTGTGGGTTTATTTGATCCAATATTTGAAGCCCTTAGCCAGGTTTTACTGTCATGTAGTGCTTGAGCTCCTAAGAGAAGCCTCACAGGCATGCCCATTCACAAGGAAAGATATCCTCCACCATGTGTATTTACACTTGTGCTCAGCATCAGCCATGAGATCCCTAAACGTCCAGATGACCATCAGAATGCCCTGTTAAGCCATGCTGAAGTATGTGTAGATAACCGCAACTGCCTGGTTATTTTTTCCTTGACCAAAATCTAGGGAGTAATTTCCTAGCTCAGAATTGAGCTTTACGTTGACATGGCCCAAAATGGAGCGTGTTAGCAAACAGCTGCTGTAATCTAGTTGAAAGTAGTTTTTGAGGGTCTCAAAACTATTTTTGTATGCTAAGAAATTCACTACTAGGTAAATGGTAAGTCTTACATATAAAGAACTGGCTCTGACTATTTTTGTTAATAATTACCATGTTTTAGCTGTAACAGTTTGACAGTGGCCCTTTAACACTACTTGGATTAAATATATGAAACATAAATCGTTAAGTTTAAATACTGCAACATCTTGTGTATTTAGAACTGTAATTTATCTGTAAAATCTGAATGTGTGTTATTGCAGTTTCCCGGACACTGGGGAGTTGACAAAATCAGACTGGTAGTTTTGCTCAGTAATGTGTCAAGACTTTTGTGATGTTAAACAACAGTTTACACATAAAAAAAAAAATTCATAATCATAATCCTATGCAGTCCAGTCATCATTTCTAGGTATTTCTCAAGAGAAGCACTTTTTCATTCAAATAGAGTGAAAAATCTTTAGCAGTTGTTAGCAAAGTGTTTTATGCTCCTGAGCAAGAGACTGCATCAGAAACGTTACCATATTATAGACAGACGCTGAAGACCCTGCGTAAGGCCATTAGTGGGTACTTCCTGAAAAAAACACACATTTTTACACCAATCAGAATTCGGTTTTCAGTAGAATTCGTACACATAAAACATGGATGTGATGAAAGTGTGTATTTCAGTTTGTGGTGAGGCAGATGATTATTTCCACACAAGACAGTGGTTAATGACAGCTGTTCACTGTACTTGAAACAAAAATGGTCACTTAGCTTCTCTTCAGCACCCAACTGGGGCTTGAAATAATGCCTAGCACACCTGCTGCCTAGTTTCTGATGAAAGATAAGACTTCTGATAAACTGTAGGTTTGTGGAAGTTAGTCCATGAATAACAAAACCAGCAGAAAAGAGTTGTGCCTGTATAAAGCCAAGGATAAATGAACAAGGTTGAAATGTGCCTTTTGATTTAACAGTGAAGATGTACTTCCCTCCAGACAGCTGGTAGCTGGACCTGAGCGACATGGTTGTTCAACATGATGCACTTGTTTTCCTCTTGGGAGTTCCAGTGTCAAGGCACAGTCAAGTCGATCTCTTTTGAATATTAGCACAAACACAATCTTCATACTTTCAAAACCAATTTACCTTGTTAAATTTTGTATTTTATGGGGTGATTAGGGCAGAATTTGAGGGCACATTAGGTAGAAATAAGATGATTTTATGAGGGAAATAAGGCAATTAAATGAAAATAATTTAAAAACATTATGAAGATGGTTTTATCTAAAGAATAAAACAAATAGCTTGGGAGCAGCCAGCTGGGAGCACCCACCTCTCAGATGATTTTATTGGTGTCCCTTATCCAGCCTTGTTCCTCTGTCCTTTTTTGGTGGCGCAGTGGAGTTTTTTATCACACAACCTAACAATGAGGACTAACCCAGCTGATCGGACGTCATCATTTCCAAGAGCTAAACAACAGTGAACCAGTGATTCCCCACTGCACATCTAGGAACAGGATAACTTCTGGTGGAAGTCAGACACCGCTGATCGGAGTTTATAAGATGTGACAACCCACAAATTCCACTTTAGGTCTAATGCAGAATGTGCAAAGCATTTCTCTATCATCTGGGGTCAGTAAAAAATTCTGCACAGGTTGGAGGTCAGACTTGCCAGTAGTTCATGCTTTTGGTTATAAAGCTACTGCCTGTTAACAGAGGTCAATTACAAACTTCTTACAGTGCCTCTGCCTGCTCCATCTGCGGACCACAGAGCATATAAATACCCAGCCAAGCAAGCCTCATCTCTACTTGGCTTTGTTCAGGAAAAGTGTATCTCGGGCACACCTACTGAATCCAGCTCTTCAGATCCAGCAGTGCTGGGGGATCAGCCTGCATCGGGAAACTGGGTGCCTGCAGACGTAAAACACCTTCTAGACATACTGTCAGTCCTGAAGGGAGCAGGACTGAAATGCCTGAAGCAGTTTTCACTGCCGAGTCTTTTCAGTGAATCTAGCCAGATTGCTCAGCACAGTGTCAGGGAAGATTTGAGTGTACACATGGTCCAGCCACTAACACTGGACTGTGCTGTTTCAGCATTGGTTATAAAACAACATTCTGAATGGGAAGGCACAAGAGTGCCCAGACAATGCTTCTTCCAAGCTGGCGTTTTCCTACCACCAAGGTATTTCTCCCCCACCCACAGAATATACAGTGTTGGCTCACACCTGTTCACAAAGCACATTAATTATTAATGGCAATGAGAACTGGAGCTATTCAGACTTCGTGGAAACGTTTTTATCAAGCCTTTCTGACATGGTACAGACTTTGCCTTCTTAAAAAGCAAGCTATCCATAGTACGCGAAGACTCAAGACGTTAATACATATGGTGTGTGTACACAGATATTGCAAGCACACGCTCATGAATGCGAATGATGAGGTCTCCCCTCGCAGATTCCTGACTCTGATGCACAGCTCCCAGGCCCCATCTTGAGGGCGCACAAGGAGCAGCAATTCTCGGCTGACAGAGGCTCCTTCCCCGACACGCCGCCGAAGCATCGCCTCACGCCCCGCCCCCACACTCAAGATGGCGCCATCCGACCGAGGGGCGG
>NW_010407049.1:0-445 GCF_000710305.1 Buceros rhinoceros silvestris | reverse complement strand
ATGCCGCCATCCGACCGAGGGGCGGGAAGAGGACTCGGGGAGCTCTGTGCCACAGCCCAGCATACCCAGCCCAGAGCGGGGCGAGCGCAGGCAGCACACCCGCCCCGAGGTGCCCCCGGGAGCCCGCCAGCGGTGCTACGGGGCGAGGAGAAACACATTTGCACTAACGTGACCCGCCACTAACACCGCAACATCCCTCTACCCGCGCCGCGGAGCACTGTGGGTGACGGCACCCACGGAAAACCCCGCCCCTCCTCCTTGAGTGACAATTCTTCAACCAATGAGCATTTCAACCAAGGACCATGCCCGGGGGCTCAGAGGCAGGAAGATGCCCGCCAGCGCCCAATCGAGAGGAGGTGACTTAACGAGGAGGGCGCGGGTTGGCGGGTGTCGGCGTCGTGTGGCGTTTCCAAGGGGAAGGGAGCGCGGTGGGGCCGTGGGAGTC
>NW_010407048.1:5175-7997 GCF_000710305.1 Buceros rhinoceros silvestris | reverse complement strand
GAGGAAAAAAATACCGCAAGTGCGCACGGTTTGCAGTGGGGTTTGTCCTCCGTAAACGCCGAGTGATTTCTGCGGGATTTCCAAAAATCACGTCTTCAGAATATTTTTTATTATTATTACTTTAAGATAGTTTTTACGAGGCTCTGCGAGGTTTTATTGCGTGCTCTCTCCTGCTCCTACCCGGGCAACACTGAAAATAGCAGGGTCGCCCCTTCTGAAGTCAGTGAGTAGACCTCTCTGCAGCCCCTGTGGGAAATCCAGGCTGTTGGACATACTGATGATGATTCATTTTTTTCTCTTGCCCTTCACTATCGACAAAACCCCAAAATGCAGCTGGCTAAATGGGTGGAACTGCGCCGTGTTGTCCTTCATTTTTATGACACCCTAACCTGTGTGTTTGTGGGGAAAAATACCTTCTGTCTTTCACAGACCCTGGTCCGTCCCACCTACCATCTGATGCTGCGTAAGGCAACAGGAGTGTCCTTCGAAAAGCAACGCCCATGAGGTGCAGCGTGTAGCCCCCAGCCCCACCGTGCAGCCTCTGGGAACTGCTCACCGGGGGCAGGTGAACTGGTACCAGTACCTAGGGAAGATGGAGTTTTCAGGAGGTGAGGAATTAGCCTGACAGTCCTGGCCTTTGTGTGGAACTGCACCTGCTGGGAATTCTGCCTCTTCAAAACAAACAAACAAAAAGCCCTTCCTGACATAAACTGTGGTATGGCAACATCACTGAGTACTGTTAGACTGCTGCCGTGTCCCAGTGACAGCTTTTGGGTAGAAATTTGAATTATTTCATTATAGGAAGTTAGGTAAGTACTTTGGGATTGTTCTTGGTGAAGATCATAGGAAGAACATGAAATCCTATAATCCATGCTTTTTAGTTGATATTATAGCCTTACTTTTAACATACAACAAAAGAAAACAACTTTTCCTTCTAGCAAAAAAAAAGTAAGAAAATGTAAAAAAATATAGAACATTTCTTACATTCCAACTTTATATAACTTTTTTCTATATGTGATATTAATAGGTATAAATATCAGAACTTAATTACAGGTATAATAATAATTCGAGAGGAATATGCAGGCACACTCTGTTAACTGTTTTCTGTTCTAATTAACAAGGTTAATATTGAAGTGAAATCAAAGAAGAGTTAATCTCTTTCGTATCTGAGCTATGTGAAGATTTTTTTTCTAGTTACAGTTGTTGATGACCAGCAAGCCTCAGTACAGAGGGGCAAAGAACCTGTCCCTCATGATTTGTGTTTATTACCTTAGCTTCAGACACAGGTAAACAGCACTGTCATAAATCATATTTTATAGCTCTTTTACAGTTGTATCAGAAACTGTTGCTCACTTCTGAATTCACACCACAGGTAAGTGACATTGCATTTTTCTGCCTATAGACTCTAAACAGACTTCCATTCTCTGCTCTGTAATTTTCATGCAGCTCTCATCACCATATGATCTGAGAGCCTTCCAGGAATATTTTGTGGAATTGTAGAACTGTAGAATGGGAGGAACCTTAAGTATCATCTAGTTCCAACTCCCCTGACGTGGGCAGGGACACCTTCCACTAGACCAGGTTGCTCAAAGCCTCATCCAACTTGGCCGTGAACACCACGGCTGTCTCTGTGTCACATGTGGTTCATTTTTCCCTCCTTCCTGAAGTGCTGTTCAGGTTGGATATCTTTGGTTTCTGTGTTGAAACACATAGGTGTAGGAGGCTTCCATTTCAAATGCAACACGATAAAATCTCCATGTTCTGGATCCAGTCTCTAGGAAAGCTGTGTACTTACATGGACAAATAGAAATAAAATAATTTCCTAAACTTGAGGTTTTTTTAAAATCGCATTTGTAAGCAGTTGGAAAGAAGGTATCATGCTGTCAGAATTTGAAAGAAAAATAATAGAAGACTGCCAATCTGTTCTGCTAAATGCAATATTCTCTCACATGACCATATAGGTTAAAAAAAAGGTGTCACAAGCATTCTTTTTGCTCTCTGATTCCTTTGTTTGAATATTACACCTAATGAGATTATCACAACCAATACGGGTAATATTCTCCTTTGAAAATAACATGTTGCTGTGTTAATAATGCCGGAGTGCTTGTAATCCCTTCAAAACACATACACTATTGGCCTGAGTCATGCCGAAGTACCATCGAAGAAGCATCTTTTCCTGCTTGAATAGGAACCTTCTGCAGCTTGGAATGAAATTGAGGTGTGGACAGTGCTTGGTCAAATGGACTGGACTTCCTGAAGTTACTGTTCTGTTGGACATGTTAGCACACGGATGAGGTACTGAGTCTGTCTGAATGTCACAGATGTCACAGACCAAGCTGGATTGAGCCTGGCCAAACTCTACGGGTAGAGTAAATGAGGGTCTGTTTGTAGGCAGTGCTCGAGCAGCTTAATTCTTAGGATGTTTATAGTCTCCTCCATGCCTCAAAAGCAACATGACATAAAACACAGAAATATTTTAATTGGAATTTCAACAAGAGGGCAATAGAGGGGAGGAGTCAACTGGAAATCAAATGGAAGATAATGAATGTGCTCTTGGAAATGAAGATGAGTAAATAATGGTTGACGCAATACAGAGGAGAGAACTAGCAGAATGCTTCAAACACAGAAGTGATGTGGTCAGAGTAATGATCTACATAAACAATCTTGGGTTGTGGTTTCAGTGTTGCTAATTCCAGGGCTGTACACAGCCCAGTCTCCCAGCAGCGCTGAATTGATCTGGATCAGGTATGGCTGTGGTATCACATTGCTTCTGCGTTAGCTTCTGCCCATGCTACAGAGTTATTGACAGTCCTGGAAAGAGT
>NW_010407048.1:0-5111 GCF_000710305.1 Buceros rhinoceros silvestris | reverse complement strand
AAGAGTGACAATACCTGATCTGTTTTTAATGTCTGTATTATTATCTGACAAAATCATCCCTTCAGCACTTTTTCTGAACAGATTTGAATCGGCGGAATGAGTTAAATTGCATTAGTGGTTTCCATTTTATGTCTGTGGTGTATTTGATCATTAACAGGAGGCCTACAGTCAGCTTTACTCTATTATCATGGCATTTACAGCAGTTGATGGGCTGTTGTGTTATGAGCTGCGTTGGTTAGTGCTGGAGGGAGAGGTACTGGGGCAGTCTAGAAGTGGAAGCAAGAGACCTAAACAAGGGTCTTAGTTGCAGGGATGGATCAAAGGACTTTGTCTTAGAGGTACCATATAGAAGTTTAAAATCTAGGCATACCCAGGGTGCTAGGATCTACAAAGAGGCCTCTGTCCAAGCTGACCATTGACATACAAGCTTGAGTGGCAGGTAGACTCATGATGTTATCCACAGATAGATACACACAAAGAAGATAATAAGAGGGCTTTAGGGGAAGAGAAAGAACCATGTTCTAGCTCTGCTGAGCATTAACTTCCTGCTAGTCATCCACAGAAAGAAAAAAAGGCTATGATCTGAGTTTGGATAGAGGGAGAGAGCCCTAGGGAAAGGGGCAGATCTGTAAATCATCTGCAGAGAGATGTTAGTTGGTTTTGTACTTGTATTTCAGATGAGATAACTCAGAGATAACGTTGGAGGATAAAAGTAGTAGACCAGGGATGCAGCTCTTGGAGAGTCTGTGAGAGAACACTTGGAAGGAAAGCTTAAAGAGGTACATTTTAAGTGACGCATGGTTGATTGTGTCACCTCAGAGAGGGGGAGGTTTAAATATATTTTCCTGAGCTCTGATAAAACTTTGAATGGCTTTGGTTAATCCAGAGTGGTTTCAGAGAAGTCCAGACACTGATAGTTAGATGTCTGTGAAGTGAATCTAGAGGTGAAAGAGAGAGAGAGGTCATTTATTAGGAAAGTGGGGCTGAGTCAAGGCTTTTATTCATTTGTTTATTTATACTTTTTTGAGGGGAAATAGAAACAAAAGGAGGGTAGATCAAGAAGACTATGTCATATATTAGCCATATTTTAGAAAATGATTTTTGCTTGTGTAATTTTTTCCATCTAGTGGAAATTAGATGGGTTTAGCGTTTTTCTCCTTTTGCTTACTGATTTCACAGACCAGAAAGGTCTATGGGAAAGAACAAGCATTGTTCTGTCAAACATCTCCGTTGGTGCTGTTCAGCTACAGATGTAGCTTTAACAGGCAGCTGAGCCAACCTAATGGCTTGTGGCCACTGAAAGGTGGTTTTAATTTTCATGCTGTGTGTCTGTCCCTTTCTTCCTGCTGCTGCTGCTGCTCATTGGACCTGCTTGTCTGCCATTTTACTAAGTACATTTGGCTCATGGAAGTGTCCCACAGTCAGCACAGGCTAGTCAGGAGTGTCCAGCTGGGAACGGAGCTTTGGGGATGCAGATGTAACCTTCTCAGCAGCCATAAACTGTGAAGCATGTATTTCGGGACTGAGCCGCTGGGGTAAGCTAAACAGCTCCTCAAGAAATGGAATTGTGAAATTCCTCTCTATTCCTACGTAAGCAATGAAGGAGTTGGCAATTAGTGAAGAAATACTTTGATTATGATCAGTGTTAATACAACTCATCCTCATGGAATCAGTCTGGCAGCTCACACCTCATTTTTTTCAGATTCTTTGCAAAACCTGCAAACTCTGGCAGATCCCAGCAGTGAGTTACTTCTGATTACTCTTTTGGCTTAGGATCTGGCTCTATGGTGAGCTAGTTCATGTTAAAACAGAAGAAAACTCAGGTTTTTGCTGTGCTACCTTTCTGCTCACGTAATTCCTTTAATGAAACTGGCACCACTGTTTACAGAACTGAGGCAGTAGAATAATGTCTACAGGCAGAAGGGTGAAGCAGAATTACCTTTTCAACAGGAGCTAAACCTTCTATCCACCTTGTTGCTGTGTGAAACTCCACCTTTAGGATGTGGCTTCATGGCTGATTGAAACTGATGTCATTCTGACTTTCTGATGAAAGGAGCGGTCCTACTGCCTCCCTGGTGTCATCAGCCCTGCTAAAGCAAACTCTGCTCAAAATGGCTTGTTTGAATATGTAGTCATGGGGTGACCAGCATAGACAGGAGGCAGATAAATCACATTAGGAGCTGAAATGTGGGTTTGGCTTTCTTCTGTAGCTTGGGATGGGGCCCCAAAAGCATGTTACTAATGAGCTGGTGGGGACTACATGCAGCTCTCTGCTCATTGTCTGCTAACAGCAATTTAAGTCTTGACTGGAGCCTCTTGCCTTTGATATTCCATGATCATTGATTTTCCTTTGAACACTGAGTCATTTACCCTGGTCTTCTCCCTGTTAAAGGATAAGCTAATGTAATTATAAAAATATTTCTTTTCTGTGATCAGCAGAAGTGAAGTCTGGTTTCCCATGGACTGGTGCTGATGTAGCACTGCTGTGTGGATTCTCATCTGTATATTAGGCAGCATCTGCACACGCTTGATGTTTTATCAGTGATAGCTTTATTAGGATCTGTTTCATCAGCTTGGCATTGCCTTTCACAGAAATTACCTTTGTACAGATTTAGACAGAATTGGGCAAGGGCTTAAGCATGCTTTTTTGGCAAGGAAAGGGTGGAAGAAAGGGGACCCACAGGCAGAAACACTGAAGGCATAAGCCTTCTTTCCTTAGGAAATGAGACTAGAAATGAGTCTTTTGACAGAGACCTCTGCAGAGACCTCAGATCAGGCTACAGCGACGAAAAGAAAAGTAAATCTTGCTGTTTACCATGTAAAGGCTTCCAGTTACCTGCTGGAACACATTTCTTGTAAGTAAGGCTGAGCCAGCAGTTGGTGTTTACTCACTTGGTTTCCTTTTCACCTTCAGCAATGTCTCCATCAGGCTTTGGGAACTTGGGGTTCCTTTTTGTTTTGGTTTGGTTTTTGTTGTTGCTTTTTTCCCAGAGTGCACTCCTGCATCAGTTACTGTCATTTATTTTTATTTTAACCTTTATACTTGAATAAACAGCTATGTAGGTAGTAAGACTAGCTGTTAAAGACACTTGTGACGTTCAGGACTCTGTTTATGTCAGTGATGCCATGAAAAATAAAGGCTTTAAACGCAGCCAAGGACACAATCCTCATATTGTAGAAAGCTATACTTGGGTGTTCCATTACATAGCATTTTCTCTGTGAGACTTCTAGGTTGTAATACTGGGTTATTTTATTGTTTTCCTCTTTTTTGTAACTTTACACTTAAGCTCCTATTACCTTAGAAACTAAAATAAAAAATTTGTAAAAGAAAAAAACTGTCCTATTTCAGATTTCTGGGTAGATGCCAGTTATTACAGATGGATCCAGCATGAACAAACTTTGCAGGTTTGTACAGATTTGGTCGCTATTTTGAGCTCATCTTGAGCTCTGATTAGAGTTCTCTTAGGAATGCCTTGTCTACCCCGTAACAGGGCAGCTGGAGATCCTGGAGCCCAGCCACGTTGACTTCTTGGGTCTCATTTCATTCACTTGGACCTTGAGATAACATCTGGGGACACGACAGACTTAACGTTTTTTCTTGAGCTAGTCTGCAGCTAGATTGGTTCCCCAGTTCTCTGACCCTGTCATTACGGAAATGCTGGTGCTGAGACAAGGCAGCAGAGAGCGAGCAGTCAGGTTCCACAGGAAATGTGGGACTAGCCTTCCAATGGCCATCCAGGTTCACCATGGATTACAATGACCAAGTAGAACAAAGCATTATAAAGGGTGGTGTGAGTGAGTGGAAGAGGGAGGGAGAACATGTCCATCTGACTGTGGGAACTCAATTATAGCCGGATCCCTTCAGCTTTTTCTCCTGAGCGTGGACATGACGCACTTTTCTCCTGAGCATGAGTCACGTGATGAGCTTCAGAGTAGCACAGGCTCCTGCCCAGTGACCTCCATTTCAACTGGTCAGCCCTGTCTGGTACATCGGAGCATGGGGAATGGACGGAGAAGCTTTGGCTGGGTTGTGACTGTAAGAGAGAGGCAGACCTTCTCTGTAGAGGAGAAAGAACCAGGGACAAGATGCGTGAGGCCACCATGCATTTTACCCTCCGGTGGATAAATACAAAACAGATAAAAATTTCTTCACTGTACAGCAAGATCGAGGGTCTTTGCAGAAAGACAATTTATTATGCAGAAGCCGTAACTCTCAGGTGTACACAAAGCATTTTTATGGTCAAAATACAGACACAAGCCAACATAAAGCAAACTTCCCTGATGTGACCCCACCACCAGTGAGACCTGACATGATCACACCATTCTGGCTTAGTCGAGGTCCTTAGAACAAGTAGTTAGGTCAACTTACTTCTGATAGGGGGAGAGCCTTGTTTGCTCAGAGAACTGTTCTTGTGGAAACCAACTGTGTTCCTTGTTTGCTATTAACTGGTCTCCACCTCATTCCTGAGTTTAAAAAGAAAAGGTGGGGGGAATGAGTGTTCACCTACAGACAGAAAAAGTACTGCTACAGAGAGATTCCCTGATGATGGCCAGCAGCTGCCTTGTTGCATCCCTCAGACAATGTGTCTGCTGAATGCCAAGTCTCTGCTAGGGAGATCCTCCAACTCTGACTACATTACAGTGGCAAAGTTAAAATTAAATTTGACTCTAACTGTCAAATCGTCAGAGCAATTTAAAGCACTATTTCCTGCGGTTTCGGAGTCTCCTTCAAACAGATGCCGCTAGCTGGGATCCCAACAGCACAAAGATTGGGAAATATTTGGAACTGCAAAGGAATGGGAAGAAATCGGCTGCTCAGATCCCTTGCCGGTCTGCCTTTGTCCTTTACCCTCCGCAGTCGGCGGTGCCGCCGTCCCCCGGCTCCCGCCTCGCTGCCCAGCGCCGCGGGCTCTGCCTGCCCGAGGGGGAGGCACCGCGGCTTTCCTGCCGAACTGGGTCGTCCTTTTGCCTTTCCCCTCCGCAGTCGGCGGTGCCGCCGTCCCCCGGCTCCCGCCTCGCTGCCCAGCGCCGCGGGCTCTGCCTGCCCGAGGGGGAGGCACCGCGGCTTTCCTGCCGAACTGACACTGCCCTGGCCCCCCCCACCGGCCTTT
>NW_010407047.1:0-6185 GCF_000710305.1 Buceros rhinoceros silvestris | reverse complement strand
GAGGTGAGCCTGGACAGAATGGAGGATGGATGGAGAGAAGTTATTTTAAGGTTTTTGACTTTGGTTTTTGCCATCTAAATATTTTTTAAATTATTTAATTAAAAATGTTTAAGTAAAAATATTTAGCATTAAGTTAAACTGAATTTAATATTAATTAATTTTCCCAAGTCAAGTCTCTTTTGCCCATCAAGTAACTGGTCAGTGATATCCCTGGTATGTCAACTCATCCGTTTTTCCATCTTATTTTCTCCCCGTGTTGTTAACCAGGGGGAATGAGAGAGCAGCTGGGTAGGGGTCTCACAGCTGGGCAAGGATATCCCACTGCATATGTTATTTTTCTCTGGAAAACTGAAACCACAAGGCTTCTTTCTGTAGACGTATGTGGATTGGCTATTCTTTGTCTCTTCAATGTAGCAGGGGATAGTCAACTTCATTAGCAGTACTAGCTTGCTTGGAGAAGGACACTTAAGCATTCAGCGCCTCAGGAAAACAGCTACGAGGATGCCATCCTTGATCCTTCAGTAGAACTACTGTGCCAAGTAGGCTCATTTCTCTGCTGCTTTAGCTTGAAAGAGATGAAAATTAGTTTATCTGTTAGTTACACTGCAAGATTTCCATCTCTTTCCAGCCGTTATATTTCTCTTTATTGAGTGTTCCTGTTTCCGAGCCCCTGGAGAGAGAGAGGAAGAAACAATCTCTTTGGACTCTGTGTGTGGTCAGGATTCCTCTGTACTACACAGAGGATATCCCCGTCAAGGAAACTGCTGGCAGGATGTGCTGCCTTCATGCCAAGTCAAATTCAGATTAATTGTATAACTCTGAAGCAGCTATAAAAGTTGCTGGGAAGAACAACTTAATTTTATATTAAGAAGTGTCAGATGGAAAATTCAGTCCCTTTGAAAATAAAAGCTGACTAATTATGACCATGCTCAGTGATATGAATGATTTCTATACTAGAAAGTACTCGTCTGCTGGTTTAGTACAAATATTGCAACTACACTTCTAAAATGATCCCGGATGGTTTTAAAAACACTTTTCAGATAATTTCTGCTGTCAGCTAATTCCCCGAACACACTATTTTGGCACAAAGATTATTAGCTGTAAAAGGGAAAAAATAAGATTGATGGGATTAAATGAGGCAGTTAGTATGCTTCTATCTAAAGATTTGTATAGAATGATCAAGTCATTGGTACTGCCATTATGCAAACTATTAAATCTCTTACCTTACTGTTTAACCTAAGGTAATGTTGAATAATTTTACAGTATATGAATGGAAAAGATTAAAGTATTTCCTAGTTTATTAATGTTGCTTTCAAAAATTATGTAGAGCACTGAGTGCTCCTCTATAGTGATTTCCCTCCCCTCCCCTCAAATTTTATTGAAGAAACCATATGTGTTTTGATGTAAATGAGAAATTTAAGGAGGAGCCTGTTTAAAATGACAGAGCTTTACTATGACACTGGATTCTATATGAAAATTTTTAAATAATTATCACATATTCTAGGCTTCCATTTGACAAAAATTTGTTGGACAATAGCAACCAAAGTTAATGTCAGCTGTATTTATTTATAAATAGGCAATGCTTTATTTTTGTTTCAAGGTAAAACATCTACTACATTTGTTTCCATCGTAGGTAAAATATTCAGAGACAAAAACTGTCCACATTTGCAACCAGATAATATCTAACAAAAGTTTTTTTCAGTTTATTTTATCTAACTGGAAAAGAAGTAACGGGTTTGAGGTTTATGGTGGGTTCAATACTGTGGGTGGAGCTAAAGGAGAACAATCTAGTCGTGGAAAGCAGTCAGAGTCAAAGCCTATTATAACTCAATTAACAGTTTAAGGTATTATGTTCATAGCTTTTGCTATTTGACTTCATCATGGCTTGGCTTTGTGGACGAAGATTTGGGAAGGGCTTTACCCACACTTACTGCAAGCATGCTGATGGCTTAAAAGGCCAATGCGGGCTAGGCAAGTCCGGTTGCAAAGAGCATACCGGAAGGTCTCCTTGGGTGGTACAGTCGAGACATGGTTCTTTCTGCGTTGTCTTTTCTCCTCGAGACTGATTCTACGTGTGCTCTCAAAGGCGGCAGCAGTGTTATGTATGGTGTGTCTCCAGATCTCCCTATTGGGTATTATGTTCATAGCTTTTGCTTTTTGACTTAGAGGAGTATTATTGATGCCTGAGGTTTAAGCAGTCAGAGGCTCTCAGGAGTGGAATGGCAGGCTGCACGAACAGCATTACAAGGAGAAGATCTCCGTATCTTGAAGGGTATTGATGTAACTGACAGAATCCTGGAACAGACTGGCCAAGAAAGAAACTGTCATACTGGCAATATCCCCACCCCATGCCCACCATGTTCCCTTGTAGTGTTGTACGTGTCAGATTATAATTCGCCACATTGTAAGAAATACCCTTCTGAAATGAAGGATAGAGATGAATAAAGCAGCAGAAAAAGAGAGCTCCACCTGTGCAGCTGCAATGATAAGAGTTATCTTGAATCTTTCGGTGCAAGTTTTGCTCAACTCCTGCCTCCCTGCTTAGAAGCTTGATACTGTCTTGATGATTAGCTGGGAGATCTGCTTTTTGCAAGTAATGACAGACCCATTTAGCAAAAATACAAGGCAACATGGTCTTCCAGAAGAACGTATTGAAATAGTGTCTCTCAGGATGTAGTAGAGGAGCTTATTTGCATTTGTGCAGAAACAAATAAATACGATGACTACAAGCTTAGTCTTCAAAACCATAGCTGAAGTTTCTTCGGGAAGATTTAAAAGTGTGCCACTGGCAAGATCTATTATTTTCACCTCCTGTCCTTTAGCATATGTGTCAAAAATGGACCTGCTGAGGCTGAAGTCCTGTTAACTGTAATGTGAAATGTACATGTTGATTAACTAACATAACCAAATATATATTCTGGTGAGACTTAATATGTTCTTCAGTGTTTTTCTAAACAGCAGTAACATTTTCAGCAAGCAAAATAATGTTTACTAAGCTACTTTACAGATCTGCTGCAGTCCTGTTGCCATTTTAGAAGTGAAATTGTTTACGTGGTCCCTAGGATAGAATATATCAGTATATCAAAGAGAAGGAACATATGAATATCAATGAAAATTAAGTGGCTGTGTAATTTGCAGTACTTTTCAAACTATAAATATATTCAGTTGGTTTATGGATTTATATGTTCATGTCCATTGCCATCTATTCTATATATGGAAAATTCATGCCAAAGAAACAGTTTTCTTTTATTATCATACAAAACAAAATAAGAAAATAGCATGCAGTCTATTAAACAAAAATCTCTAACTAATAAAAGACATAGATACAGGGATTCAGTGTTCCACTCTGGAACACTATGACATCAAAGCTCCTCTCGCTGCATCCCTGCACCAAGCTTTAAAGATTTTTGAACTTAAAAAAGCAAGAGTGCACAGGGCTCTATGACAGATCATTGATCAGCAGTGACTGAATGAACTCTGAGGTGAAAGGAGGTTGTTACATCTTACTGTAGCACTACCAAATGCAAAAGTGAAAGGACACACTCTTTGTCTACTCATAGTATTCGCTGATGTAATGATGTGTTCTGAAAGTTGCAATTGAAGTTGGATCAAATCTTTAAAGACTGCTAGCTAAGCCATAAACCATGATTGCAATTCAGTGGTTAGGAACCAATTAAGTGTATTGCACTCGTGGCAAAGAATGAAAGAATAAGTTACTTTCAAATTTCAAGTCATAGAACAACCTCACTGAAAGCCCATCTGCTTTCCAATCATAAAGTAAAACATAGCAAAGACAATTAAAAACATTCTAAATGCAACCAGGTGTAAATACACTTGAACACAATTACCAGAGAAATTATTGTGTATCAGCAGAAGTATGAATAGTCACTTAATCTGAGCCGTACAATCAACCTTTAGGGATATTTAATGCTAATAGTTTGTAGTCAAATGCTTTTCTCAAAGTAAAAACTTCAGTGCTCAAGGTCTGACCCAACATTCCATGCTAATGGCTTTAACAAATAAAGAAACAGTTTTTTTTCCTGGGAAAATCAATTCAAGACGAGCTGAGCTATGCCAAGTGAGTTGAAGAACATCTATGTGAAAACATGACCTAAAATCAGATGTTTGAAGTTGACAGTCGTACTGTAGCAAAAGAAACTACTGTAGGCAAACACAAAACCAGTATGTTTTGTTTTTCTTGTTTCCCCTAAGTTGTTGCAGTTATCCAGTTTCATACACGTAGCTGTCAGATTATCTATCAGGTGTCAGTTCAACACCATGCAGACGTCTCTGAGCTGTGATGGGTTTTGACAAGTATGTAAACCCCATGAGAATTGTTCTAAGCAACCTCTTTTCCAGGGAGTTATTTTTCAGAACAGTTCCCTGAGGAAATTCTTTTTACATAGTCCTGATGTCCTGGAACAGCTTGACTAAAGCAGTTCATCTGATGTGGATGGCACTTTTATGGTGATGGGCAGCAATATGTAATATGGAAGCTGTAGAACTGTAACATTTACACCACTGCGGACTAAGAAAACCATTTGCTGCATTTGAACCAAAAAAGCACAGCAGTGTCTTTTAATTAACCCTATCGGAGTTGTCACAACTGAAGGATGATACATTTTCTAATACTTTTGACTTAATATTTTAAAAGCAAATGCCTATTTGTGAATGGTGGCAAATGGACTTAGATTATATTCATCACATACGTTTTAAATTTTGGTTTTTCTCAGAAGTCTGAATTCCAATTTACCTTCTTTGAAAACAGACTCACACATTTCATTTGAAATACAAAATTATATAACTTGTAATCTGTTTTATGGCTACAATTGCTCCTTAGCAAGCGATGCTCCCTAAATAGCAGGTTTGTTAGGCGTAAAAGGTACGGTACCGGAACACAAGCAGTAGTAGGAGAAAGAGACAAATTCCGCTATCAAGAGAAGGAACCACCACATTAAGGATGCAGAGCTATTTCAGTTTGTCACTTTGGCAATGTTATTATTCTGACTTGCTTATCTCAAATGACTACTGTCTAAATTAGAACAGCAATCCTAAATTAGAATCATACGCTCTTTTATTGTTTTATTACAATATATGTTGCAGCACCTTTGCTCAGGTCTCTTGTGTCTGAGGTGCAATTTCAGCATTGGCTGAGGCCTATCAGAATTTGTGCTGCCTTTGAGACCAGTGGTACCACTCCATCCTTGGCCACGTTCCTAGTAATTTACTTGAGTTAGTTCTAGCAATCTTCAGCTTAAGGCACTGAATGTTTTTTCACTGTCAAATAAAGATTATTGTGCATCATAGAAAACATGTTTTTGGTCAGAAAATGGAAATCGTGAATTTAACTTCAAGAATGAAAAAAAAATGTTTGTAAAAAAGGTTGATACAAGTATTTCTTACATTTATATATAACTCAATCAAATTTATTTCGAGATTTTAATTTCATAAATGTTGATATTTTCATTTTTTCACTAGATTTATGATAAAAACAGGCATGAAATATTGTAACAGATTGTGGGATGGAAGATTTAGATTTGTCTTTCAGTTTACACTATTCTGAATTGCTTTCTTGTATCTTTTAACCTCATTTGAAAGCTTTGTCAACACCACTTTTTTTCTTGCATTTTCATAATTTTGAAACTATGTCTTTCTATTTAGTCTTTTAAATTTTATTTCCACAACTGAGTACTACCTTTTTTTCTTTTTTCCCTTCAATGAAGGTTACTTCTTCAGCTAATGTAAATTGGCTGTGGTCCACTGGTAGCATAGACCTGAGTTAATTTATGTGACCTTAGGAACTGCCCCAAATAGCTAGAAAATGAATACTGTGTATGTACAGAACTATAGGAAAAACTGAGTAGAAGCATGCGATCTTCCCTACAAAATTTCAGCAATGTTTAAACTGTGGTCTTTCCTATTGTTTAATTCAGTAAAAGATCTTGAATATACAATTCTCTGAAATATGCTGTCCTAGCTAAAATACAGATTGCAATACCTACACTGAAAAATACTGTGAATCAAACAGAAATGGAATTTAAAAATAGCTCTTCTGTCCATTGGGACATTTCCAAGTAGGATACTCATTTCCAAGTAGGATACTAACAGCGAAAAGTGAAGAGATGATTTTGACTTTTAAGCTATGTGCTACTACTGTCAATCTCTTTCACGGGCACCCCCTTGTT
>NW_010407046.1:1336-1840 GCF_000710305.1 Buceros rhinoceros silvestris | reverse complement strand
CCCCCAGGCTGGGTGCTGTCTGTGAACCAGCTGAGGGTTCCCTTGATCCCCTCATCCAGAACGTTTCCCAAGGGGTCCAGAACTCCCTTGTGTCACCTGGACAGAGGGCAGCGGGGAAGAAACCCCCACTCACCACGCGATGGGGACAGCCGCCTCCTGCTCGGCGCCCATGGGGATGCGGCTCTGCAAGTAGTGGAGCTGGCCGAAATATTTCCGCAGCGTGCTGCAGCCCTCGAAGTCCCGGGGCACATTGACAGCGCTCTGGAAGGGAAGAGGAGAAGGAGGAAGCTCGTATTCCACCGAAAAACCCCCTAAAACTGAGGGAAGTGGATAGAGCTGAGCCCTAACGCCCCACCCCTGCGCCCTCCTTGGGAAGTCGGGATCATCTGGGGAGCCCAGGATGCCAAAAGCCTCCTCCACGGGCTGCTGGTGAGGAAGACGAGCGGCCCATGGCACAGCCGCTGACGCCGGGAGGCGGTGGGCACCGGCGGGGACGCGGAGGCA
>NW_010407046.1:760-1275 GCF_000710305.1 Buceros rhinoceros silvestris | reverse complement strand
GAGCGGCCCATGGCACAGCCGCTGACGCAGGGAGGCGGTGGGAACCGGCGGGAACCGGCAGACACATCCCAGAGCACGGGGCGGGGGAGGAACCAGCTCTGGCTGGGCTCCGGCTGGTTCCAGCGGGGCTGGAGCTTGGCTCACCTGTCTGAGCTGCTCCAGCTTCCGCAGCTCCTCATTGTAGTTCTCGGGGTTCTCCCCGTAGTTCTTCAGGACAAACTGGAGGGAGAAGGAGAGCGGTGAGAGCCCGGCCCTGTCCTGCAGCCACCACAGAGCTACAACTGGTAGGAAGCTTCCTCAGGGAAGCCCAGGAGAAGCCCCCACAGCGGGTCTGTGAGGGGGCACGTACTGCCTTGGGGCCTCAGATCTCCTGGCTGGGAGCTTATGTGCTCCCCAATCCCACCCCACCCTGATTTTTCTTGGCTCCTGCTGAGGGACAACGCCAGCAGGCTCCTCACTGCCCGGCTCGGACCTGGAGGCCACCGTCCCCTCCGCCGTGGCGCCCCCTGAGGCGT
>NW_010407046.1:362-625 GCF_000710305.1 Buceros rhinoceros silvestris | reverse complement strand
CCGTGGCTCCCCATGAGGTGTCACTGCCAGGCTCCCGCCAACCGCTGCCGCGCCCTTTCCCAGCTGGCACGGCATGACTCAGCTCGGTGATGCCACGAGCCTCCCTCCCCGCACCAGGACGTCCCCACCGTGCTAAGGCTGCTGCCGGGCTCCGACAGGACTTCAACCCCTCCCCGCCCCCGGCACCCCAAAACCCAGCGAGGAACGAGGCAGGCGGCGATAGCCACGCCCAGGAACCACCCCCTGCGCTCCTTCCACATTAA
>NW_010407046.1:0-207 GCF_000710305.1 Buceros rhinoceros silvestris | reverse complement strand
CCAGAACCCCCCCCCGCCCTCCTTCCACATTAATAAACCACGACTCTCATCTGTAGGCGGCACTAGGCAACGCCAGACCGAGGTGGAGCTTGGTTACAGCAGCTTAATTAAGTCCTTCGCCTCCCTGAAGCCATCGGTTCAGGGCGGCAAGGCCAGGCCGCGGCCCTTGGGAAGGAAGGAGCCCGTCGTCTCACACCCACCGGCCTC
>NW_010407045.1:0-228 GCF_000710305.1 Buceros rhinoceros silvestris | reverse complement strand
GGAGTGACGGGCCCCACCGGACGCTTGGTGGCCGATGAGCTTCGTCCTGTTGACACTGGCTCGGAGCAGCACGCGGCCCCAAGGGTCCCTGGGGAAGGCCAGTGTCACCTTCCCGATGCTGAGTGAGGACGAGGAGGGTCGTGCAGCCGCGCTGACGCTGTACGTGGGGATGGACAGGCCAGATTCTGCCCCGTGGTGTGGGGGTGGCACTGGGGATCTCGGGGGTTG
>NW_010407044.1:472-1597 GCF_000710305.1 Buceros rhinoceros silvestris | reverse complement strand
CCTGCTCCGGTCCCCGTGCTGGCCCCCCACCCACCCACACCGGATCCTGCCAGCACCTCTGTGCCCCCCGACTTTCCCTCTACCTCATCTTGGGCTGGTACCAGGCTCTGAGGCCCCTTTTCCCCCACCCTGGGATGGGCATGTCACCCTGAAGTCATCGCCAAGTTGGCACCAGGGAGAAACCTTGGTCACCAAAGGAGATCAAGACTAAACCGGCTGAATTTAATGTTTGTTGTCTTTGGTGGGCTCGCTGCTGGCCGGGCACACTAAAATTACCGCCGTGAGTCAGAGCCTGCGTTTAGCAGGAAGGAAAGGTCGAGCCAGAACGGGCTTTGCTGCCAAAAGCGAAGCGCTTTGTGTCATACCCAGAGCTGTGCTTGGCATAGGGGACACGCAGGGGACATGAGTATGGCCATCCCAGGCACAGGGCATGTCCCCTTCTCCCCATGTCTGTATCACCGCAGCCATCCTGCTGCTGCTGACCAAACCTGCTTGCCCACAAGGTCCAAATCTTTGTCCTTAAAACCACCATGGTGGCCCTTGCGGTGTGGCTGTTGCCAGGGGACGGGGTGGGCTGCACCTGTGGGGGCTCCCCTGCACCCTCCCGTGGGGTTCTCAGGGGTCTGGAGTGCCATGTCCATCACCGTGCTGTCACTGGTGCCGCCAGGGAGGACGGATGGGCGGACGGTGAGAAGGCAGGCTTAGGGAGTGGGGTTGTTTGCGCCAATCCTGCTGGCACCGGGGTCCGGGCAGGATTAGGTTCCTCCCTGTTCTCGGAGGAGTAAATATTTCCAGGTCCAAGCCCATGCTGCGGCTTGATAAGGATGGACAGGACTCGGCACAGGAACAAGGAAGGTGATGCCAATGAGAAAGGGTTTGGTGACTGTGGATTTTGGCTGGGCTAAAAGGGCGTGTTGTTTGCGCCAATCCTGCTGGCACCGGGGTCCGGGCAGGATTAGGTTCCTCCCTGTTCTCGGAGGAGTAAATATTTCCAGGTCCAAGCCCATGCTGCGGCTTGATAAGGATGGACAGGACTCGGCACAGGAACAAGGAAGGTGATGCCAATGAGAAAGGGTTTGGTGACTGTGGATTTTGGCTGGGCTAAAAGGGCGTCCTAGAGACCGG
>NW_010407044.1:0-277 GCF_000710305.1 Buceros rhinoceros silvestris | reverse complement strand
TCCGCCCATGCTCCTTCACGGGGAGTGGGCCAGCAGCCGGGACACGCATCAGCCGAGAAGAAGAAAGGAAAGTTTGGGCAAAGAGTTTTCTTTCCCCCTGCGAGGGGATGGGGCGAGGGCGGGTGTGCTGGGGCGAGCGGGAGCGTGCCGGGGCCAGCACGACACCCTCTTTCATGCCGGAGGCCGCATGGGTTGGCCGTGTCCAGGCAGGTCTGGACGAGGCGAGGGATAAAGCTCTCAAAAAGGGGCCAAGGGCAGCGAACATTGCGCACACGCC
>NW_010407043.1:0-731 GCF_000710305.1 Buceros rhinoceros silvestris | reverse complement strand
AGCCCCTGCTCTGCTCTCTGCCCTCTCCAGGGTGGTTCATGGTGACCGTGTCCCCCCCGGCAAAGACCACGGCCACGGCCTGGCTCAGGTCACCGGTGATGCAGGAGGCAGCTGCCACGTGCGAGATCAGGGCCTGGTACCACGTCTCGGGAAGCGGTGAGGGTGCCCATGGTGGGCATGGGCGAGCCTTGGGGTACCGGGCACAGGGAATGGGGGCAGTGGGGAGGGATGGGGCCATCTGCCTCCACGGCAGGGACAGAGCCACCAGCACCTTGGGGTGGGTCCTTGCCATCCCGCTTGCCTCCTCCACGCTCCACAAGCAGAGCTGGCGGGACCCAGGGGTCCTGGCTCCGAGACCTGGGGGTCCTGGCTGGGAGACCTGGGGGTCCCAGCTGCGGTCCCCAGAGCTGGCAGGGCTCGGTTTGTCCCCGTGGGTGCCCTGGGGTGTCCAGTGCCCAGGGCCACATTCTGGGGCTCCCCACAGAGATCAACCAGACAGAGGGGCTGGTGCTGCGCCTGGCCATGGCGTACAGGGACGAGGTGGTGGGGCTGTGGCAGAGCCCCGAGCGCGGCGGCGAGGGCTGGCACCAGCTGGTCGCCTACCCAGGCCGGATGGTGGAGCAGTTCGAGGTGAGACAGGGCAGCGTTGGTACCCGGGCACCATCCCCGCGGGCCGGGGCCGGAGGAGCCGGGTGATGCAGCGGCAGGCCCGGTTTGCCCGCCCGGGCCGG
>NW_010407042.1:1366-1742 GCF_000710305.1 Buceros rhinoceros silvestris | reverse complement strand
GCGACTGGGCCACCGCAGAGCTGCCGGGGTGATGTAGCATTGGGTGACATGGTGGCTGGTGTCAGTTCCGTGCTCAGGGTGGCTGGGGGGGGTCGTGCTTGGCTTTGGCTGTACTGGTGACAGGAGATGATCCAGGTGATGAGCCGACGTTTCAATTCATGAAACCAACCCGAAGTGAGGAACTTGCCTTCCCTCAGCCCCAGGCCGGTCTCCTGGGAGCCCCCAAACCACGCTGGGCACGCGGCGAGGAAGGAGTGGAAAAGCCCTCGGTCAGCCTCATGTTTGTGGGCGAGGACGGTGAGGGGCGGCTCTCGGAGAGCCGGGGGGTGCAGCTTCAGCTTTCCCGCAGGATTACGGCTCCGGGTGGAATTGCACA
>NW_010407042.1:0-1238 GCF_000710305.1 Buceros rhinoceros silvestris | reverse complement strand
GGAGCTGCGGTGGGTCAGCGGGAGCGGAGCAGCCTCAGGTTTTCCCGAAGGCCAGGAGAGCCTCTCCAGCTGTGCCCCTCGCTGCCCCCGCTGCTGCCTGCAGGGCTCCTGGCCGAAGATTTGAATAAAGGCTCGTTGCTAAAGCGCGCGGTTTGCCAAGTCCTGCTTCAGCCCACCTCCGGCTGACACCCAAGACGTCTCTGTCTTCTCCACGCAGTCCTCCTCAGAGCTTCTTTCCATCCTAATGAAACCCCTTTGAGAGGAGCTGCTCAGCCAGGGAAGAGCTACCTCCCCACTCCTGCCTTTTGCTTTCAATATATATTCCAAACATAATTTTTTTTTGGTAAGGAAAGGCCAAGTGTCCTCAGCCATCAAACTCTGAGCACTCTGGTCCCATTGGGTTCCCTCCAGCTGCTCACAGCTTGCCCTTGTGCAACCAAGAGCCCTTCCTTCCAGACCGGGATTTGGTCAGCCCCCATCGAACACCATCGAATCACCCCAGTCCTGCCCCCGAGAGCGATCGCTGCCCTTGGGCTTTTTATCTCGCTCATCCCGTCTAAAGCAGCGCTGCCTTCTGCCGAGTGCCTCGTTTGTGAAGAAACCTGCTGGCGATCGGATCCAGAAGTAGCAGCACATGCTGCTTTTAGGAGTGTTTGTTCCCCGCTGTATTTCTGGGACGGTGAAGTCCTTTTGTCCAACACGCTGCTGAGCACCGCCGGGTTGGGCCGGGGATGCTGTAGCTGACACCTTCCTCCATCTCGCAGAGCCAAGGCCACAGTGTCCCGGTGTCCCACGCAGATTTCTCTGCTGTCCATGTCACCCCTTCTTTCTGTAGCTGTTTCTTGATGCGGGTGCCGAGCTGAGCCACAAGTCGACTCATCCTCGTTCGTGTCATTGTGTGCTCAACAAATAGGATCTGCCTCATGAGCCGTGGCAGGGCTGGCATGGTGGGCAAGGTGGCGGTGCCGGGATCAGCGTCAAGTGGGACTGCCGGCGCTGTGCCACACTGGGGAGCGTCAGATCCCCTTCCTGTGTGCCAGAGATGCACAGCAGTGCTTCAGACAGCCATCCTCAAGGCTGGCCCAGCCGTGGATTTGCTGGGATTTGGGAGCGGTGACTGCTACAGCAGAGAGGCTTCATCCTCCACCATCTCCATCCGCACAGCAGGGACATTCCTGCACCTCAGCGGCCTCTTGGTGACCTGCCGGTAGCACTCCCGGAGGTGGGGGGCTGTGGGA
>NW_010407041.1:6564-6842 GCF_000710305.1 Buceros rhinoceros silvestris | reverse complement strand
GAGATGCCCGGCCCTCTTTCCAAGAGGCGTTTCAAGCCTCATCTGGGAAGGCAGGGATGGAGAGCCCGGCACAAAGAGCGGGCTCTCCCCACCCGGTGCCTCCTGGGCTGGCTCTCTCCACCCTCACCAGCCCCGGCGCTGCTCGCCCGTGGAAGGGGAACTGGCTCCAGGCACCACGGCAGCTGCCTTTTTCGCAAACTTTTTCTTGTAAAGAGTGAATGTGGTTAGCCTGAGCCCGTCCGGCGCAGGCCTGGCCCCTGCAGCACAGAGTGGCTGGG
>NW_010407041.1:0-6440 GCF_000710305.1 Buceros rhinoceros silvestris | reverse complement strand
GTGGCTGTGATGAAAGGTGTGATTTAAGGTGTCCTGGTGAGCAAGCGTGGTCCCCAGCGGGGCAGCCTCTGCTGTGAGAGCTCCTTGAACGGCATCGAACATCAGTTTCTGTTCACTGGTGAGTCACTGAAGGGCCAGGTCTGCCCTGGGCTTGGCGCAGGTGAGGCTCGTTACTGGGCTGGGAGGAACGACTGAGGGGATGGGACCTCCCTGGGCTGCAGCCCAAAGGACTAAGCGTGACTTTGATGCTGATGAAATTTTTGGTAGTTAGGAAGCAGTCTAGACACTTCAGTGCGACATGAGTCCAGCGGAAGCCCTGGGTCACTTTTGGCAGCCCCACTGCCAACTCCAAAAGCAAGATAATTTAAGCTAGGTCGGGTATTTCTCTGCAAGCTGTAGATGCGTTTTGGGATTGCATTGGAGACATACCCTGAAGGGCTGACCTTCCCCGGGAACCCAAGAACAGCTGCAGCACGGGCTGTGGTGGTATCCTGACACCCCACCGAAATTCCTGAGTTGGAATGCAAAACGGTATTTGCCAAATGCAAATTCAGTTTTTCCATCTTCCTCAGTCATAGAATATTTTCTCTTCCTGGTGCAAACAATACCAAGGGTATGGCACTCTCTGATCCATAGAGGGGAAGAAGGATCCAGTAAAACGCGCTGTGCTTACATTCTAAATATATTTAGAAAATGACCGTGGTGCATTAACTGGGATTCAGAGAGTGGTTGGCCTGAGAGTGTCCAGGCTGTACCTGTTCTCCAAATCAATAGCCCAGTCTCCATGTTCGGTTCCCTGTATCAGCATTACTCTTGCTCCACTGCTCACTGCTCTGAGCAGATCCAGGGCATTGGATTGCTTGAGCATCTTTGCGTAGTTTGGACAGAAAATAAAGCTGTATGTTTTTTTGAATTATTTAAATGAGCGTTGCAATCAGCAAACTCCTTTTACTCCCTTGCTGCAGGCTGGATAAAGAGCTTTCTGATTTTCCAGCTCACAGTTAGTAAAGGTTGCCTGTGACTCAGGAACTCCATGATTCAAGTTCTTCCTCACAAAACTTTGGATGTTTTTCAAAGCTCTGGCTTAGTTTCTGGCTTTACTAATTGGGCGAGAACTTCCTGGAACCAGGATGTTAATCTGAACCTTTTTGTTTTCTTACCAATCTGAACAACTCCTATTTTGGCTATTGTGTATCTGCTGCAGACCCAGCTTGGGTTTAGGCCAGCTTTAAAATAGATTTGTTTTCCTTTTTCTTCTTTAATGATTTTGCTATTAGACTGAAGTTGTAGCAAAACCTGATCGAGGATGTTTGGTTGGGTCTTTGAGGCGCATAACAAAATACACTAACGTGAATAAATAGTTGTTTCTCTGTGAGTGGCATGGGCTTTGGAGGCACAGCACGCTCCTCAGGTGCAGTAATGTACAGGAGTAACACAAACCCGGGGTGGTTTATTGGTGGAAATGTGGTCAAGAGTGTGAAAGCAAGTCAGGATTCCTGAGTTCGGTCTTCAGTCGCTGAGGTGCTGTGCCATTAAGTCCGTTAGCATAGCGGAGTTCAACCATGCCACCGTTTCTTTTGTGTTTAAGCAGGGAGTGTGATGAGTCATTAATGTTAGGTTATTAATGTATTAATAGCTCTGAATGCCTTAAAGCCACTCTTCCTGTTGAAGAGAAAAGCATGACCTCTTGCTTGGATCTGTTTGTTACGGCGTTAGGTAGCGTCCTTACGGGTGAAGCTTTCGCAGCTCCTGTCTGAGCCCCTGTTTGGGCAGCGAGATGTTCCTGTGCTGCTGCTGCCTGTACTGAGCTGTCCAGGCTCTGAGTCTCTGTCCAGGGCTGTTGATGACGCATGTATCACTGGGACAAGTAGCATTGAAAATGATGGAAAACAAAGCCCAGAACCAGCTTGAATGCTACTAATGCGACTCAAAATAATCAGTGTTTTAAAGCAGCCTGAAAACCACCAGCGGAACAGAGACTGAGACAACAGTCTGGTTCCCTTTTCAGACACAGCTGAAACTTCAGCACCTCTTTTGCTTGCTCATTTGAGGAAACTGTGTTTTACATTTTTCTTCTTCAGGGGTTGCAGCTGCTAGAGAAGCTTGTGACATCCCTAAAAAGCTCTAACAGGTTAGTTCAGATGTGTCTCTGGGCAGTCAGCATCAAGGCATATTCAGGTAAAAATCTGTGATGTAGCAAAAGTTGACATCAAACTTGATCAACTTGACAAAAGTTGATGTTGATCAGAACAAGGGCAAATATTTGGCAGGGCTTTGATACTTGGAGAGTAAAGATGTGCATAGGCATTAAGTGACAGGGAGACAAGATGAAGGTTTTTCTCCATTAGGGCTTAAAACTGAATTAAGGGATGTTAAGATCAAAG
This sequence comes from Buceros rhinoceros silvestris, assembly GCF_000710305.1. Classification (NCBI taxonomy): domain Eukaryota; kingdom Metazoa; phylum Chordata; class Aves; order Bucerotiformes; family Bucerotidae; genus Buceros; species Buceros rhinoceros. The sequence continues at coordinate 4,056 of NW_010407041.1, read as the reverse complement.
TTGCGTTCTGTCCCCCGCAATTTAAATGTAGGTCTGGTCTTCTTGAAAATTTGGTGAAAAGCTGGCTTCAGCCTTTGTGTGAAGCTGTTCCTAAATGAAATGAAGCAGTGGAATCTTACGAGGGAATTGCTATATCATAAAAACGGTTGGACTGTGTTCTTTCTGAAACCCTCTTGCCCATCGCTGCTCGGTTGCAGGGCAGCTGTCTCTTGCAGCTGGGCGATGGTGTGAACTTAATGGATCCAAGCTTCCAGCAAAAACTGGAGGGTGAGAAGGAACTGCTTCGCCGCGCTATACAGAAAGAATTGAAGATTAAAGAGGGGGCAGAAAACCTGCGCAAGGCGACAACAGACAGAAAGAATCTTGTTCATATAGAGCACGTGCTGAAATCTTCCAACCGAAAACTGGAGCAGCTGCATTGGGAACTTCAGGAGCTTAATGCGAGGATTGTGGTAACAGACAAAGAGGAGAGTAAGACAGGTAGGTTTATGTCCTGATTGACAGGAAGATTCTGTTACAGTGCCTCAATATTGATATACATTGAATTGACGTATTTTTCTGTTGAGGGCTCACCAGTGGTGGGAGTTCCTTCTGTTGGTATTAGCTGATGAAAGGATCTGTGCAGTACAAAGTTGAGAATGGGGCAATAAGGGTGAAAGGAGGCAACGTGAGAGATGAATGCAGGGGGAAGAGCAGCTAAGAGTGCTGGGCAGGGGCAGTACTCAGGAGTAGGCTGTAGGTGGAATTGAAGCGATTGACATAGTTTCTGGACAGCTGAACACCCAAAAATCTTACAGTATGAGTATAAAATTGGAAGAGTGCTTGTTAGGATATTGATAAACTAAGAAATATTTACAGATATGAGCTTGAGCTTCATTTGAAACTGTGTTTTGCAGTCAGTTTTGTAGGCAAGACCTTTTTGTACCTTTTTTTATAGCCTAACCTTCTTCTCTAGAGTTACCCCTCTATAACCCAGTGAAATGACAGAAGAAAATGTGAGTAATGGTATTGATTGTATTGTTTGTGCAGATGGATCTGTATCTCCAGATCCTTGTCTCTGGGAAAGAAACCCAGACCCCATGGCAAGGAAGGTAGAAGCTCTGAAAAAGCAGCTGCATGTTGAAATGAAGGTGAAACAAGGAGCTGAGAACATGATCCAAATGTATTCAACATCCAAGGTAAGCAGGAACAAGCGACCATTTGGGAACATGGATTTCTGGATCAAAGTTTGTATTTAAAGTCCATACACGGAAACTCTCTCTGATAACTGGTCTGTGAAAGAGATTCATTTGTGAAGCTTGTTTGACTGAATCCTAGCTTTGCATTTTGTGGCTCGGCGTGGTGGCAGCATGTCACGTTACTGCACAGGACAGCCAGTACTGCAGTGGAATACATGGCTTCTTCGGTCTAGATGCCTGACTTAGCTGGTTGAATGCCACCACGGAGGCATTGCTGCATCTGACCTCGATGCTCGTAGTGACTCTAGATTTGAGGCAGATTTGAGCCAGAGACAAGCATCTCATAGGGAGTGGCGTGGTAGAAGTGCTGTTGCTGGGAAAGCTTTTCCAAACCTGGGAAGGTAGTAAGGGTGGTGTAAAAGGTACAGGCACTGATCTGAGGAAAGAAAGTTAAAAAAGCATTGCTATGGTACACTGAGCTGGTGAGATGTTTTGGTATCACTAGAATGGTTTGGATAGAGCACAGCATGTGGTATCGCTTTATGTGAGGGAACATTTCAGAGGTTTACTGGTTTCATATTCATCCCATTTTTTTAATTTTGCATAATCATATTTAAAAGTCACAGGATAATTTACAATAAAACCCAAGCTTATTATGAAGCTTAATTCAGTAAGACCAGCAGTGTAGATGGTTGTGATTATTTGTCCAAAACCTCTGGTCACAAAACACTGTAAGCACAGTAACCAGTGAACCACAAGTCTCAGTGTCTGCAAGGTTCGGTATTAACTGGACATGTCCTTGACCTGTCCTTTCCCTCTGCAAATGGAGATAGCGATCTTGGACTCCTTGATCCTCAGCCGTGTCTCCTTTACGTTGCACACATAACTACCTGTGTATGCCATTTCAGAGTCATTTGTGACCCTTCTTGCACGTACCACCTTGTCCTCACAGGTGAACAGATCCCACAATCCATTTTTAATGAGCGTGCTTCTCTCTCTGCATGTGCTTTCTTTTTGGTAGGAGCGGAAGCTGTTGGCTACAGCTCAGCAGATGCTTCAGGACAGCAAGACAAAGATTGAAATAATCCGCATGCACATCGTGAAAGTGTCTCAGTCAGCAGGAGGGATGGAAGATACGGCGGATCCAGCGGGTAAGGTGTTTTAAGTAACTGCTGCAGCCCAGAGCAGATGTGACCAAAGCCCTGAGATCCTCAATACTCAGTAAATTTTAATCCTTGCTGTATTTTTATCTCCCAAATGGCCAGTGAGGATGGGAACCACCATCAGTGCTTTGGAGCTGCGTATTGAGGAGCTGAGGCATCACCTGCGCATTGAAGCTGCTGTAGCTGAGGGGGCGAAAAATGTGCTGAAGATCCTAGGAGGGAGTCGTGTACAGGATCGCAAGTTTTTGGCTGAGGTAAGCACTTACTCGGGCCTTCGGTTTCATGCCTCAACATTAGCATGATTTAGCCAGAATGAGTAGAGTTAACCAAGAGTTGGTAATTTGGGAAGTTCCTGTCTCTCTATGAGGACAGACTGATTGGAGATCACTTTCCGTTCTAGGGACAATGTTCCTTGCTTCGGTGAAATTTCTCAGGAAGATCAGAACTGACACTGATGGGGTGGTCAGGATCTATGGGAAAATACTTCATCTTGTTCCTTTATTAGTAGGGCGTTACCTGGACTTTTTTTGAAGCTTACTCTAGTGGTTTATAAGGATTAATAGTACTGGACTGGGGCTGTACACTGAAAATTTCTGCTTGATTTCTGTTCTGTGTTGTATTGCTAGGCTCAGGGTCGTTTGCAAGAGTCCTCTCAGAAGATTGACCTGTTGCGCTTGTCCCTGGAACGTCAGCTCAGTGAGCTTTCTCCTGATCACCCAAAAAGAGCGCTCATCAAGCAGGAACTAGTAAATACTTCCTCCTTGGGAGGTCAGCATAGCAGCATCCAACCCATGTCAGTCATCAAACCTACAGCTCTTACAGGTACATGAACCCTGCATGGCCTGTTGTTGTGAGGAGGACAGGGGGAAAAATGAGTTCCATTTCTTCTCGTTGTTGTAATGGCTCTTGTTATATTAACATTTGATTTTCTGTGAACTGGACTTATGTCTTCTAGGTCAGCCAGAGCTTTCTGATTGCATGAATTTGCAGTCTATTAATCTGGGGTAGATTTAAGCTGTTAACCAAGCAGTCATGAATCTGAGAAATTCTTGGACCTCTGTGAGGACAGACAGACTTGAATCACTTTATCTTTTACATAGCTCTATTCTTTACTCTTCTAAAATTCCTCAGGAACATTGGAAGTGAGACTGATGGGGTGTCAGGATCTGTTGGAAAATGTTCCAGGACGTTCCCGAATGGCTAGTTCTTCTCCCATCTGTGGCAGCCCAAGTGATTTGAGGTCCCTTTCCCGAGCACGAGTTGGCCTGGGTATCCCTGGCCGTAGCGTGGCAGGGAAGTACCTGCGGAATGAAGAGCCATGTAGTGAGTATGGGGTTTCCTGTTGAATTGTGAGGGGCGTATGGGAGCATGGGGGCTTCTCATCACGGGGCTGGGTTAGCCTGCTGTGAGTGTAATTATAAGTATCTGCAAAACTAAGAGAGAGAACAAAGTGTGTTGTTCCTGGTCCCCCTTGTACGCTCCTGGAAAAGTTGGGATACTCACCTTCAGTGTGAGGTATTTTCTTTGGTAAAAGATTATAATCCGTATTTTCTCCATTGTCCAGATGAGGTCCTTGCTGTGCTCAAAGTGGACAATAAAGTGGTTGGCCAAACAAACTGGGGACCAGTTAATAACCAGACATGGGACCAGAGCTTTGTCATTGAGCTGGACAGGGTAAGTCTGTCCCAGATTCCCTGTGTTATTATTATTAATAA
>NW_010407040.1:0-4399 GCF_000710305.1 Buceros rhinoceros silvestris | reverse complement strand
CAGACGCGCAGTGGCTTCTGATGGATGGGTTCTGCTCGGTGGGACAGACGTGCTGGAGGTATTAGTTGTAGTTGCCCTTGCGGCTCCAGATAAGACAAAGACATGAAATACCAGCTTCTCAAAATAAATGATGAGTTCAAGGTCTTACTCCCAAACAGCAAGGGCCAGACGACAAGCAAGTGTAAGGACAAGGTTAGAACTTACTAAACAAAGTTAAGACACCGCACAGAAACAGTTGTGCCCTAATAATCCAACTATAGAGCACTTTTTTCTAAATTTCCTTATTAGTATTGCAATTTGTAATGGAAAAAACTTGTCAGCATTCTTCATGAAGTGGCTCCCCTAGCTCCCCGCTCTAAGTCATGCAATCTGTCAAACGTTAGCAGTACCTACAGACAGGTAATAATTTTTAATCAGTACTGAAGTTCAGCAGAGTCCAGTTGATCCAAGCGTGCTCTAGTCAAGAAGGGAAAAGAGAGCAAAGCAGAGCCATGCCAATGTACCTGGGTTAACCTTCCTTTGCCTTTTGGGAGGGGGGAAGAGCACTCTGGTCTCAGTCTAAATCTCATTAAGTTTGCATAGAGATAACTCACGCTGAAAGAGAGGCCTCTTCTCAGTACACTCTTTTGAAACACCGTTTCTCTTAACGGCTAAGACTACCGGAACGTGGTACAGCGTGTCGTTTAGTTACCTCAAGCTAACTGGAGACGAGCATCCCATTTGTATCAGTGCCATTCCTCAGGGACCAAGTTAGTGTTTTGTAGCCCTAGTGCGTAAGAGTTACAAAAATATGCAAATAAACGAGACTACACTTCTAGTAACGTACTGTAGTATTTTATAGCCTAGAGCAGTCGGTGCGTTAAAAGAGTGAAAGCAGTCTCATTGTATTTCTGTTTTCTGTCCAAATGGTTGGCACCAGGGAGGGACTTCTCCTGGGCTGTTAAGATACCTGCTTTGTACAGTAGAAGTGATGTTGGAGTAACGTGTTTTGCAACATGTTGTACTGTACTCTCAGAATCAGGTTCATTTTTGAAAGCAGCCAAGTGACGGAACAGAGTTCCCATCCACCGCTTGCGTCCCCCAGGAAGCTCTTGAGTGGTCAGTTCCTGAGTGCTATCGCTGAAGCCATGAGGACATTCACCTGATGGCTCATGAGCCTTTGAAAAATGATCCACAAAACAAAACCAGCCACATTTCTTTGAGCTCTTTTAAGTGGAATACCATTACTTTCCAAATTCATACCCCTGTGCAGTGTGTCAAGTGGTTTAATAACAGCTGAAGCAAAAACCTTCAGAGTATTTGTACACCTTACAGAAGTTACTCTCAGAAATCAGCGGAAGTGTTGACAAACACAGGGGAGTGGCTAATCCTTAGCAGGCTACAGCCGCCCTGACTGCGATGCTATTGAAGTAACGTGCAGTACATTCCTGAGCCTTGGAACTCCTTGTCAGGGGCCATCACGAAACCTAGAAATACACAGACCCTACTGTTCTGTGGATTTTCACCTGGCCTCAGCATGTTGGAGAATTCCTGCATCCTCACCTGCGTCCTGCAGTCTCACACCCTTCCCGAGGCATCTGCCACAGGCAGTCAAAGACCAAACGCTAGGTGGCCCTTTGATCCGCCGCAGCATCACCAGCGCTGGTGCCACAGCTAACAATACAGCCACGCTCTCAGCTGCTGGAGAAGTAAGGGCAGTATTTATTTCGCTTGAAACACAATCCATCTGTTTTGAACAGCTACTCAGAAAATACGGAGAGGGCCGGGGAAACAACGTAGCACAGTATTATGCAAAAACCTTTCCTTTATTAAATCTGCAATTTTCCGAAGTACCTTTATAAAACCAGGGGAATAGCTGAAGAAAACCTGTGGACAGAAGCACTAAGATTTTAAAAACAGCAGGTGGTTTGTTTCAAAAGGAATATGCGAATAACAAAAAGGTAAAGCTTCCAACTCAGAAACCACAGGAATCAGCACTGAAGACTCTCAAAGGGGTGTGGGATCACGTTTCACCACCCGCTGTACCAATATCCATTAGGTGTGTGGAAGGAAGGCGCTTCAGCACAAGTTTAATGAACACTCCGCCATCCTAAATATCACACACTTCCTTGGTGCAACAAAACCTTCAGCCTAGAATGTTTGATCTTAACTGAAGAGCACCTGAGGGGCTTTAAACAGTAGCATGAAAATGCTTTGTCTGTTTTGTTCGTGACGCATTCTGTATCATACCTCCCACTCACAGCGAGTTGATGCACACACAATCCGAAGCAGCAGCCCAGAAAACTGAACTTCTCCCACATCCACATGTTCCCATAGAAAATAATACCACATATTTCAGCCTACACAGTTCCTTATTTATTTCCTTTTTTGGCTGCAGTCTTCTTTGCTCCTCTTTTAGCATTATTCCCGTATTTTGCTTCCAGTTGGGCAAAAAAGTCATCCATTTCCTTTTGTCGATCTTTATTTCTTTTCTGGGGGAGGAAAAAAGAAAACCAAACCTTGAAACTTTTACTACTTCTCCATACAGATTTTTCTGTTGAAGTTCGCTACATAAAATCATGGAATATATTAAACAGGGAATACAAGCTACAGAAAGTATAGTAGCATCAAGCAAAAGCCAGCTGGTATACCCTAGGCTCTCCACCGAACTTCCGGAAGACAGAGGTAAAAAGCAGCTATAAAAATTCACGACATAAGGCTAAGAAAAGCAGCTTCTGCTTTAGATCCAAACCTCTACTACAGTTCGAGGAATGATTAAGCATGAACATTCTAGGAAGGCCACGGGGCGATAAGAAAGAAGAAACACAAAATGCTCAGAAAAAAAAAGAATGTAAACAAGTGTGTTTCTCTCCTCAATCCCCAAAATACAAAAGCAAAGCAGTAAGACTTCAACATCCTCCTGGGATCCCTCAGAAAAAAAGAATCATTAACGCTCTCTAACTGCCTAAAACTAGAAGTTAAAGATTTTGGTTGTTTGCAATAAGAATATTAGAATAACTTTGTTAATTTTTTTCAAAAGATGCGATAATAAAATTTGTACTGTACTCTATCCATTAGAGCACACAGACTGCTAACATTAAGGTCAGGTTTTAACCTCGGGAGCTCAGAAGAGTTACAAAGATCAAAAATACAAAGACGCTTCGGGAAAACACAGTTATAAGCCCGCCACACCTTCAACAGATAGATACAAAAAGCCTTACTTGAATCAGCGCTTTCAAGTCATCTTCTCCACCAAGGCCCAGTTCCTCTTTAGTCTTCTCTGCCTCTCTAGCTTCTTTTTCTGCCTAAAATAGCAAACTCATTTCTTAAAAAGTATGTTGCACATTATTGGACAAAGTCTTATAGTAGTTAACAAACTTTTTTTTAAATCAGTATACAAATAGCTGCAGGGAAACAAACAGTTTCAAAGTTTGGCCGCAGAACAGAAATCAGGCCCATTCTGGTTCCACAGCTTTGAGCAGGACAATGTTTTGCCATTTCACAATGTCCAGTGTGATGTCTGTCCCCATCCCTGCTCCCCCCCACCTTGGTTTTTTTGTCTTAGCAGCTATTACATTTTCTTTCACTTAAAAGAAAGGTTACTGTGGTGTGCATATAACTTATTCTATAAAGCATCAAAAAAAACCCAGGCTGGAGAAAAGCTTCATCTATCCAGAACGTTGTTTCACAGCTGCTGAAAGGCAAGCGCAACATGTTTCGTCCACGTACCCTTCTTAACTCCAGCAGCTCGCAGCTCTCCAAGTACAGGGACACGCTAAGACACACTAAGCCCTTCTGTGTAACAACGGAATAAAAGAAGGAGCAGGCAACAGCCTGTTACAGCTCAAGAGCCTTTCACAACAGTTTTGGGGGTGTGTGTGAAGAGAACATAGGTGACCAAATGGGAATGTCGAAGATACCGAGCAAGACCTGTAACCCATCGATCCTGGGGCAAACATCTGTCTCTATAAGTTTTGCTCATTTCTACCGAAGGAGAGTAAAAGCTTATCATCACTAATGCTTCCCCTTGGTCCCTGATTGATATAACCTACCCGCCTTTTCCGTGCCGTTTGTTTCTGCTTAGACTCCTTTACGAAACCTTTGTAGGGTGGGACTTCTCCAGAGCTGATGGCTTTCTCTATGATCTTCCGTATCCTTGGTTCATCTGTATAGTCCACACACAACACTGAGTCCATTATTCTGTCCATGTCACCCTCAAAATCCAGGTATGCTGCTTTCACATCAGCTAGCTCCTCTTCTGAATCTTTATAGCTCTTTTCGAAGTCTTCAATATCTTTTACCGTGATCTGAAGCAGAGGGGTGACACTTGTGCGTTACAGGATTTATTCACCAGGATTTAAGAGAAGCGTGAGAACTCCCCGGTGTCTTATACAAAGCTCGTCCGCTGTGAGGCGGCGGG
>NW_010407039.1:4748-6253 GCF_000710305.1 Buceros rhinoceros silvestris | reverse complement strand
GTTACGGATTTAAGGGGGTTTAATATTCGCACACAGCTGACTGTGCTCAGGAGTGGAGCGTGAGCAAGCCTGGGCGCTTGCAGCTCGAGCGAGTACATCGTGCAGCCACTCCTGCCACGGCAGCGCTCCGGCTGCAGTGTCCCTGGGCCACGTCCGTGTTAGTGACGGTGTCGTAAGGGAGTGATAATACGCGCATGAACCGCCCTGCACAGACACGAGAATAAACCCGTTCGCGCCAACGCCAGTACCGTGCTCTCCAGAGCATGTGGGCACAGAGAACCTCTGCAAGCAGAGCTTCACTCCACAGCACCCGTTCGCTATCGGGCAGGGTCCCCCTTCCAGGCAGAACCTCTCCCGAGGAGAAGCCAGGGCAGCCAGCACAGCCGAGCTGCACAGCCAAGCTGCACAGCCGAACTGCACAGCCAAGCTGCTCCATCGGGAAGCTGCTGCCATGGGGACTGAAACCCCTTTGTGCTTCTGCAGTCCCTCCTCGCTCTGGAAGTCGCAGGCCAGGCCACCGCACAACACTCGCACCGGTTAGAGATGGCACAGAGGACATTTTGGGGAGACTGGGGCATTGCTGGAGCCCGGAGCAGTCACCTCGGTCAGTGAAACAATCTCCCTTCGGACGCTGGGTCTCTTCAGCCGCAGGGGAGAGCCCCCCGTGTCCCCGAGCACTCGGCACCTGCCAGGCGCAGCTTCTTCAGGACAGTTTCTGGGAATTTTCCCGTGCCGATGCAGCTCGACACAACCCTGCTGCACGACACGGCCCCCGAGCCCCGTCCACGGGGCCAGAGGGACCTGCCCCGGCCAGCAGCAGTGTGGTGGGATGGTGAACGGTCAGGGCAGGGCTGGGTCAGAAACCCCCCGCAAACCTACACAACTATTCCTTCTAAAACACCCAGTGAAAGGTGGGTTTGTTAGGGTGCCTGGAATGAGGCGTGCAGAGACAGCCTGCCTGGTAATTCCTGGAGCACCGCTGAGGCTTTAACCTCTTCCAGCATGGTGAAAAACGGCACACAGAGACTCTGCTTTCGCGTTGGAGGGGGGCTGCGGCACAGGAACAATAACCCAGCTGACTTTCCAAGCTGCTGCTTGTCATGAGATATTTTCTTTTGCCTTGGGGAAATTTCTAAATATATGTTCTTATATACACTCAAATAAGTGACCCGCTCGGTGGTGACGCCGCGACGGTTGTGCCACTGCCCCTTCCCCAGCACACAGCACAGCGTCGTCCTGAGTACAGCTGCTGAGCAAACCCCCGGAAGTGCTTGGGTTTGAAATTAAAGAGCTTGTTTTAGTATTTGGCTGTGATAAATTTGACTGAGAGCACATGTACTTCATCAGGCGTCTGTGAGTCAGGCGCGTGAGTCACCCTGGAGCCGCGCTGGGCTGCTGGGGACAGCCGGCCAGGCCTGTCCGGACAGCTCCAGCGCCTGCGGGCGCAGCCCACGGACTCCGAGGAGGAGAGGAGGAGGTTTGGGGATGTGGGGAAAGGCCGGAGG
>NW_010407039.1:3537-4668 GCF_000710305.1 Buceros rhinoceros silvestris | reverse complement strand
GGTTTGGTGATGTGGGGACAGGACGGAGGACACGCGGGCTGTCCCGGCAGCTCTTGGTGTCTCCTGGTTCCAGTCCTTGAACTGCACACACACCTTTACCTCGTAAATCCCACGGACGTCAGTGGCATCGGGGAGCCAGGTGCAACTCAGCCTGAGCACAGAGAGGAGAACCTAGCTCCGAGTAATTAACAATAACATCTAATTGCTACTGATTCGGTTTTACACAAATTACACGGTATTATTAAATTAAGCAAACCATGTTCTAGCATCTGAGCATTAGCAGCACAACTCATTCTCATTCCATCTTTTAAAATAGCGCTTGTAATTAGTCCTCTTCGCTCTCCAAACCGGTCACATGCAACACTTTGTTTTTACCAAAACACCCACCGAGAAGTGTTCCAGCTCTCTAATTGCGAGGATGCACTCCTCACGGCTGGGCATCTGCTCTCTGCGCTGGCTGTTGTTCAGGAACAGCCAACTGGAGTTTATCAAAATTGTGTTGAAAAATAAATGATCGAAATTGCTCCCCAGCTGGGTGGGAGACCTCGCGCGCCAAGTTCCAGCCCAAAATTTCTCGCCACAGGGCCGTGGGGCACGCAGCTGAGCGCAGGAGGTCGCGGTGGAAAAGCCAGTGAGCTCTTCACCGTTTCGAGCGCCGAGACTGTAACATGGGTGAGCCCGTTGCCGTGGCCACTGGTGTGTTGCTGCACACACCACTGTCGGGGCACTGGCACCCTGCTGCTCGGTGCCATGCTTGGTGCCATGCTCGACAGGGTTTTGCTGAGCCATGCACCAGCCTCTGCCTCCCCGCAGCCTGAGGCACCGTGGCCAGGCTGTCCCCCTGCCCACTCTGGGATGCTGTGGGTGTCCCTGGTGTGGCCAGTGCCGGCCCCACGGGTGCAGCTGCCCCTTCTCCTCCTGCCTGGCTGGGCAGGGTGCTTTTTTTGGCCTCTGCTTCTGTCATCTGGCATTTAAATGTAACGCAATCTCTTGTCGCTAGCATTCATAGCAGCAAAATATTTAAGTTCCAGTGCCTGTACCACGTTATTAACGTCCCGTTGCCAAGCCCAGCTGAAGGCGCCCCAAACCCTTCTCTGTGCTCGCTCGGGTCTGTGCCAGCAAAGGGACATC
>NW_010407039.1:2825-3120 GCF_000710305.1 Buceros rhinoceros silvestris | reverse complement strand
GAGGAGGACCCGGAAGGCCCAGCTACAGCCATCAGCCTGCCAGGCTCCCATCGAGGGCAGTCACTACCGGGAGAAAGTGGTTTAAAGAGCCTGATTTAGCCACGCGTGTGCCGGGGCGTGTGTTTTTTATGAGAACCGCCGGGGAAAGAAAGGTGGAGAGCGAGCACGGGCCGGGCTGCGCGCGTGGAGCCGGGATGTGGCCTCCTGCCCCTCGTCCCCGCCTCGCCCCTCTGTGATGCTCCTGCTGCCCCGTGCAGGAGGGGAGCTGGGCAGAAGCCCCGAGCAGGCAGGAAGC
>NW_010407039.1:1556-2664 GCF_000710305.1 Buceros rhinoceros silvestris | reverse complement strand
CGAAAAGCCTGACGTGACACCAAACATTACCAAAGGGCCTCTTCTTCCTGCCCCGCTTCTGCGCTTTGTCATGACGCCCCCCGAGCTCCAAGAGCCGGTCTGCTCCGCCTGTGCCGGAGCGCTGTGTGTGCGGGTGTTTGTCCCTCGGGGTGGCTGCTGCTCAGCACCGCCGCTCTGCAGCAGGCGAGGGACAGTGCCGGCTCCCAGCCATCACTCTGAGGCCCATCCCAGCAGTGCCCTGAGGTCATCCCAAAGCCACACGTCCTGGACAGCCTGGACTCCTCGGGGGCTGTGAAGAGCACGACGAGAGGCTTCTGATCCTCGTGGCCACAGTCAGGAGCTTGAGGTGTAAACCCTGGAGGCTCAGTCAGACAACGCAGAAAAAAAAAATCTTAATCCTCCAGATTTTTGAGCCAGTGTCCAGATGTGTCTCCTCGCAGTCCAAAGCCCTGGGGTGGAGTGAGAGAGCTCTCACCTCTGCAGGAGGCCAACAGGCATCTTGGCCACCAGCGTCCTCTTCTCCTACGAGTCTTTTTCAGGACTTCCATGGGCCATGGGCTGAGGAATCCCTCAAAGGTTTCGTCACCTGCACCAGCCCTGAAAGACCACCTCCGTGACAGATTTCTTCAGCCTTCTGCGTGGAGGTGGTGGCCAGCCTCTGCACTGGAAAACCAGCCGAGAGTTTCAGAGCAGCTCTTGACACATGCTCTTCCGTTCACAGAGCAGGCACAGTGAGGAGCAGGCGGCTGCGGTCACCACACTGAGACCTAGGAGAGCGAGGAGTGTTGGATGTGAGGGCTTGGCCCACCCTGTGCCAACATCTGCCAAGCAGAGAGTGTGATTCCAACGCCTCCAGAGCACAGGGCACAAGCTCAGAGCGGCAGGTCCCCAGCAGCTCCCCTGAAGTGAGGGCTAAAAGGGGTGGCAGCCGCAGGGTGGAGATGGTTCTCATCACTCAATTCTCAGAAAGCCATGGCACCATCTTTGTTCGCCTCTCCAACAGCTGATTGAGTGGCTGGTGAAGGGAAGATGTAATTCATCATCTGATTGGGGACACGGAACTGAAGTCTGCTCAATGTGATGCTTCTGAACAGCTGGAAAGGGAAAG
>NW_010407039.1:0-1488 GCF_000710305.1 Buceros rhinoceros silvestris | reverse complement strand
TGCAAGGGGAAAGAGGGGAAATGTCTGTTAATACTGGACGTGACAGAAATAACCCGGCAATATATACCAGAGGGCAGATGGCCTCTCGCAGCTACGGGCAGCGTGTGCTGACAGACACCATTATATTTTAAATAAAGCCCTTTGGAAGGTCCCAGATTTTTTCAGATCTTCTGCGACTGCCATGGATGAGGCTACAGCCTGGCTTCTCTCCTGCTCTCTCAGATGAGCCAGAAGCATCCCGCCTGGCTGCTAACCTGCAGGATCCCTTCTGGGGAGCCTGGTAAAACAGGCTGCTGTGGTCCAGGGCAAAGTGCCACTGCCAGAGCTCAGCTCCAAACCACGCTGTGAGCCGGCTGTAGGAACGGGGAGCAGGGACCCACAGGGGTATCCCAGCCCCTCCCAGAGCAGCTGCCTGCAGCGGGCAGGAGCACCAGCGTGAGGTGGGAAGCGAAGCCAGGTCATCGCTGTAAAAAGGACGCTTTGCTCAGCTGGCCTGAACATGGTTTGTTTGTCTGAGGCTTCCTTTTGCAAAGCAATAAGGAAACTTTATAGATTTGGTGATAATCTGAGACCCACCTGATGAGGGAATCACAACTGCTGGCCAAGGAAAGGAAGCAAAGCGACTCATGTACAAAAACAGAACAGCGCCGCAGAAAGTAACCTCCCTGCGTGCTTGGCGCTATCACGCCTCGTCACTGGTTACAGGCAGTTAGAGGAGTTCACAGCTCCTACAGAAACTGTCCGGACGTGGTGAACCCTGAAATCAGGCTCCTCGTGGCTCGACTGGCAGGCTGTCTGCCCCAGGTACTCAGTGAAATTGCCTTTCTCTCATCACCCGAGATGAGACGTGAGCCAGTGGAGCTGCATGGGCACAGGGCAGAGCAGGGGTCACCTCAAGCCCAGGGCAGCTGGGCCAGCATGCAGCTCCTCTGCTAGGGTGAAAAGCGGGCAGAACGATCCTCTTTCACCAGTCTGCCTTCTACCTTCTTCGACGTGTCTTCTCCACGAAAAAGACACCAGCTCTCCAAAGACACAGACTGAGCAGTGGTGGCATTTAAAGCCACGCGTTCACTGACTGCACAGGGCGTTTCTCTGCTGCCCAGCGCGTGCTCTGTTGAGCGAGAGCCATGGAAGGTGCAGAAGCACCACTGCTCTCTGTTTTATCCCCTGTGATTTGCCCCGGTTTGGTCAGCTCGCTCCCCGTTCCACTGCGCAGTGCCAGGGAGGACAGCCTGCTCCTGCTCAAGCTGCGGCGAGAACCCAACGGCTCTGTTTTCCTCTCTTCTACCTTCCCTCTCCCCCCCAGCACATTCGCTGGTTTGCTGTCGCTGTTTCTTCCCCCCCTTCGCTCAGTGTGCTGTCTTAGACGGCAGCAGGACCATCGCTCCTGGCTGCAGAGCGATGCCGTACCCCGATGCACCACACTATGGCCCCGCACACCCCGAGACCCTGGGCACGCAAGAACACACGTGTCCCTGACATGTGCCG
>NW_010407038.1:529-934 GCF_000710305.1 Buceros rhinoceros silvestris | reverse complement strand
CCCCGGAGCCGATAGTGGAAAAATTGATGTTTAGACCAGAGGGAGGGGGGAAAACAAACCCCCGGGGGCCCCCGTGGAGGTAAAAACACAGCCTGGCGTGGCGAAATCAAACAGAGAAATGCGAGAAAAAACCGGCTGGAAAGGAACACAGCCCGAAATAACCCTGCGAGCATCTCCCGCCGGCCAGGGGTTATCTGCCTGCTAAATTCTGCACACGCGCGGGGCAGGAAAATAGCCTGTTTTGCTGCGCCAGGCAGGGACACAGATAATGACACTCGTGTAAGTCACCTCTGTTAGTCAGCTTTTCCTGCGCGCCGGTGACCACCGGGCACCTCGGGCAGACGCGACCCCCGGGGCGGGCAGGGGCACCCCGGGCGCCTGGACGCAGCGGGCCAAACCCAGCAA
>NW_010407038.1:0-318 GCF_000710305.1 Buceros rhinoceros silvestris | reverse complement strand
ACAGGACGGGATGGTCCTGCCCCACGCCAGCTCGTCACATCTGGGAAGCGGTGGAACAGCTGGATGGTGGCCACAGGCTGGGCCTGCTGCGGGCTGGGCCCCCCCGGCAGGAATGGGGTGCGGGGGAGGGAGGGGGGCTCTGGTTGGTGTTGTGGGACAGAGGGACAGGACAGAAGGACAGAGCCATGCCCAGGGCTGTGGGACAGAGGGACGGGACAGAGGGACAGGACAGCACAAAGAAATGCTGGCCAGGGGGACAGTGTCATTCCCAGATGTGCAGGACAGAGGGACAGGACAGGGCTCAGGGCTGTGGGACGG
>NW_010407037.1:3780-4201 GCF_000710305.1 Buceros rhinoceros silvestris | reverse complement strand
ATGTGGCCAGCGAGCACATAACCGCAGCCCTGGTACGGTACGCCAGCCCCAGACCGTGTGTGCAACGATCTGCCCTCGCATCTGGGGCCAAACCCTGGCGTTTGTGCTGGTGTTAAGCACTGCGTGGCGGTGGTTGATGCCTGCGGGTCTCGGGGTGTGACAGAAAGGATACCTCGTGGAGCTAAGATGTTCTGCTATAAAACAGTCAGTAAGCTGGTCAGTTGGCAGATGGGCTTCACTAGTGCTGAAGGCAGCAGGATGTTCTTCAAATACCAGTCTACTCCTGACCAGCGTTAGGATCTTTAATCAAATATTTCAGTACTCGGCTAATACAGTATTAAATAGTGCCATTAATTTTGCTTACATTTTTAACTGTACAGACAGGAGCAGGGAATAACCAAAATCAAAATGCAGACATAAT
>NW_010407037.1:368-3732 GCF_000710305.1 Buceros rhinoceros silvestris | reverse complement strand
ACAACGTTTTGAGGCAATAACCACAATCAAAATGCAGAAATTATGATTTAATCTGAGAATAGCGACATTTTAAAAACGATGCCAATGATGTTTGGGTGTGAGTGCCGTCTGCGCTGAAAAGCGGGGGGGAAGCTGCTGGAACTCTTTCTCAACAAGATGGCTGACAGCCCTGCCAACAAGATGGCTGCCTCAAGGACAGGGCTCCACAGTGGCAAGGGTACCCTGGTTCCAGGCCGCCTGTGTTTCACAGGTTATTTGTAACGCCGGGCGCCTGCTCACCTCTGCCCTCACCTAAGCCCCAAAGAAAATAGCTGCTATTTATCTGCAAAAGGTGGCAGAAGCTTCGGGTCTGACCCAAAACGTGGCTGAAGCAGCATCTCCTAGCTGGGAAAGCAAATGTGTCTGCGGTCGTCATTTCATGCTTGACGCTCGGCAAATGCAGGAAATTAATCAGTAATATTTAAAATATTTTGTATGTGTTTAAGGGAAATCCTCAGGGTTTCTCCTAAGTATGAAAAATCTGGATTAAACTTATGCTACTTTTTAGCTCAAAAGAATACGTGAAGGTGGACTGTTCAATTGAGCAAATCTTTAAAAAAAGCCAAAAAAGCCAACCCGTTTCTCACATCTTTTGACTGTGTTGGCTACAGAATCACTAGTGTTGTTTAAATTCAGTGATTATTAAAAAACTAGTTTGTATTATTTATCTACTTGTTATTAGAATTACTTTTAAAATGTGAGGCTCCCAAATGCATTGCAAGGTTTTTAGCCACCTGCCTTTGCTTTTTTATTATTATTTAGTGCATTTAAGTGATTAAAATTATTTAAAATGTGCAATGTAACAACAGTGCTTTATGTTAATATGGCAATCTTTAAAAAAAAAACAAAACAAAACCCAAACTGACCACAAACCCTGCCATCTCCCCAGTCTGCACTTTTCTCTCACTAGACTGGGTTCATAGCCTTTTCTTCTTGTTCCTTTTTCTTTGGTAACAAAACCAAATGAAATGGGGCAACTAATGGCAGTTCCTCTAACAAAGCTGCTTAATTATGTAGAAACATTATATGAAGCCTGTACAAGAGGGATAATATGCTCTGAAGTCATTAAACTGTTGAGGAGACTTTTCAGACAGCAAACAGATGATTACTGAGGTCTCGATACATTTTTGCAGACGAGCAACGCGTCTGTCAATGGTTTCATTAAATTCATTAGCATTCAGGGCGCAGACAATGCGGATGCGTGAGCCTTTTCAGAGCCGGATCCGTTGTGGTTTTGCCCAGCCTTTTGTGGCAGGTTCATTTACACCTGGAAGTTACACTGTACGTGGGAAGGGGGATGGTGATGCACTCTGAAAATTTTCTAGACAGATACAGTTTCAAAGCACTAAATGATCTGTGCCTTTCCGAAGCGCTGTGAAATAATGCTTAAGATGAAGCGTTAATAATTCGCCGTAGAACTTGTTCTCCCATGAATGGCCCTAGGTGACACATGGGCCTTCCCCCCGGTCAGGTTTTGTTCTGAAGAACACCTTTCACTCCATCCAGACCAGCAGCCTTTGGGTTTGCAAACAATACACTCATCCCCAAAACAGAACACCAGACTCGTAGTTACTAGGGTTTTATTTTTAAAAACCTGAAGCTGCTATGGCCATTTTAGGCCTCGCTCTTGAAGGAACCGTGTTGTTTGGAAAAGTCATCAGCCATCTCTTGAAGAATGTGTTTTCTAGTAGGAAGAGGGTGAAAGTCTAAAAGGAAGAAATACAAACCCTTCTTTTCTAGATGGTTTTAATAAGGGTCTGGGAATGGTTAAAATCAATGTAATATTTAAACAAAATTATTATTTAGTATTAAATATTATTTTTTCCCCGAGTGTTACATAGAGACAAAAGCAAGGTGAGAGTCGTCTGTCAAACTCCAAATCAGAGGAGGTTGTGATGCCTGTTACAGGGGGTGGGAATGCTGAAACATGTGTGGTACCAATGTGTGAGCATAGCCCAGTGACGTGAAAAAAGCGAGTGTTTTACTTGTCTAAAAGAGGTACGTGCACATGAGCTGTAAAAGCACAGACTGTGCCTTTGTCTGGGCGTTACTTGCACAGGCATGAAAAAGGAGCAGATGAAGCTATAATTCTTGAGGATGTTTGGAGATGTTTGGGTTGTGAAGCATGGGAAGAGGCTGCCCAGGGAGGTGGTGGAGTCCCCATCCCTGGAGGTGTTTAAAAGTCGTGTGGATGTGGCGCTGAGGGACATGGTTTAGGGACCCTGGCAGTGCAGCGTGAATGGTTGGGCTCGACCATCTTAAAGGTCTCTCCCAACCGGATGATTCTGTGATTCTATGATCTGTCTAGAAATTGGGGGGCAAATGTCAATACGAGCAGGGAATGAGGCTGTAAGGTCACGGGCTGTCTGTGCAGGATTCTCTTTCACAGCGCAGCAGGTTTCCTGTAGTAACTAGTTATATGAAGTTCTTATCTGCTGTTGTCCTGAACTCGTCCCTCTTCACCAACTAACAAGCTCCTGTGGGCGGCGGGCAGATGTCTGCAGGGAGCCCGAGTCCCTTGTGGCCTGTCAAAAATACCAGCGTGATTGGAGGGGGCACTGCCTAGATCCTGCTGACTGTTTTGGAGGACGGCTAACAGGACCCCCACTCCCCACCTCAGACACAGGGTCACTTGCCCTCTAGCTTGTGAAAGTGGCTGTGTACCACCAGCACACCTCGGCGCTCCTGCCAGAACCACCATCACACAGGCACGGCCTCGGTGCCCCATTACACCAGGCGGCAGGCGGAGCTGGCAGCAAAGGCAGCAGGTTGGGGAGATGGGAGTCGGTGGAGGGGAAGAGGGGTACAGTGATTGATGCTCCTGGGCTGAAGAGGGAGGAGGTGGGATGGTCTGCCGTTTCTCCGCTGCACCACCGTGCCTGCTGCGTACACAGTGAGAGTCTGAGCTACGCAGCGGTGCGGGGCCATGCGCGGTGTTTACAAGTAGGATTATGCATTCAGAATCTGTTTCCATGGCAATCCCCAGGTTGTCTCCTCCAATAGGTTTAACAATACGGGATTAACCTCGGCTTTATTCACCACTGATCAGCGTGAATCTGAAGGAAGGAAGAAAAAACCCACCCCTGTGTTACTGTGCAGCAAGTTGCATTAAGTTTCCACTGCAGGGAGAAAACCACCGGGTTGTTAATAGGTCTTTAAAAAATGCCCCCGTTCATCATCGCAGGCCGTTAGGAGAGACTCGTGGGGTACGCAGGCCTGTTGCTCTGTGAATGGCAGCGCCTGGAGGTCAGAGGTCGGGTGGCCGCTTGTTACGTACATCCAGGTCACAAGTTCTCCCCTGTCTGTACCGTGCCAAAACCAAGGG
>NW_010407037.1:0-278 GCF_000710305.1 Buceros rhinoceros silvestris | reverse complement strand
GCCACAATTCCTCCCCTGTCTGTCCCGTCCCAAAACCAAGGGGCAGCGGCTCCCTTTCACCAACAGCACCGGAACGACCTGCCGTGGGCGCCTTTCCCAACAACCCGGTGAAAGGCTCCTCGGAGATGTCCGTGACGCGCTGTACGTCTGGGGGCAGTTACCTGCGCAAACGGTGGTGGAAAAGCGGTATTTTAGAAGATTACCAACACCAAGTAACGCATGAGGTTGTCATTAATTAAACCTGACGTGCAGGCAGGCGAGGAGGACGCGGCCGGGAG
>NW_010407036.1:19154-19668 GCF_000710305.1 Buceros rhinoceros silvestris | reverse complement strand
CCCCCGGGGCCACCCGGAGCCGCAGCTGAGTGCTGAGCTGACAGGTGAGACCCAAAGCCACGCCAGCACGCCCGGCTCTTTGGACAGTTTATGTGGTTTTGCGCATCCACATTGGATTAGACTGTAAATGAGATTGGAATTAGCAGAGAATACTGCAAATACCAGGCGGGGTTGGGGTGCCTGCAGGTGCAGCAGTGACCTTGCAGCTAGAAATAGGGAAGAGCTCAGCTCTCTGCCCAAGCTCTTGCACATTTGCTTATTAAGGGAAAGACAGGCCTGTCCGGCACAGTCCTCCCTCCTCTAAGGTCTCCATTGTCCCATTGATTCAGCAAACACTGAGCAAGGACCAACCAAACACCTTTTTCTTGCCAGTCTTGATATCATGAGCTGCCAAAAAGGCCATTAAGCAAATGTAATTCATCGGTCAGCTCTAGGAAAGAAGACTTACGCTAAACACCCCCCTCCTAGGAAATGGTTTTTCCACCCCCAGCCAAATCACTGCTCCAGCATCCAC
>NW_010407036.1:11821-19050 GCF_000710305.1 Buceros rhinoceros silvestris | reverse complement strand
TCACTTTGTCCTTCTGAAGAAACTCAAGATAACAGTTTGTCTTGGCAGGAATGTTTGCAGCACTCCGAAAGGATAAGAGAGAAAGCAGCAGAAGTGCTTTTGCTGATGGCAACATGGTCCCTTCTGTGTTCACACTGCGAAGGGCAAGGACACACAGACCTGCCCAGCACAGACCTGTGCTGGTAGTTGGACTAGATGACCTTCAGAGGTCCCTTCCAACCCAAACCGTTCTATGATTCTCTGACCTGTCCAGAACAGACACTTTCTGGCTTCTCTGTTTTCCACACCATCTCAGGACCTGTGTCACCTCTACAGCTGGAGCACCCCTTTGTTACTGCTCAGTCCCAACCCAGCTCCTCTGTGCCTCTCCCTCTGCCTCCCTGTGTATGCAGACACCCTCATCTGCCTGTGACCAGCCCACGGGACTCAATATCCCTTTTCAGTCCATGTCTCGTGCCACTTTCCCTGCCCACAGTCAAACCCATCTGTGTGTCCTGCCTCACGGGCATCTTGCCCCGAGAGCCAGCTGGGCCTTTCACCCTCCTTTGCTCAGTTTCCTCCATCACTCACGTGCACGTACCCAGTCAATTTAGATTCTGACATCCCTGGGCCGCTGGAGTCTTTGCTGATTTATATTATGGAATCTGCACCTGCAAGGTGCGATCTAAATTGTGAATTAAGCTTAAATCAGCACAAACTGCCTCCTAAAGGAAACACCCCCATACCACTGTTAAAGAAAGCCAAAAAGAGAAGTGATCCTGCCCTTGCAGAGCTGCTCTGCCCTCCAGCTTCCCCTCCCTTGCAGCCTGTTCACGAGATGCCCCAGTCTTTTCACTGGTGGTACCATCACTTACACAGAAATAGTGGCACCGTTACATGCCCAGGCTACTTAGCTGGATAAATCAGACCTTTTCTCCTTCCTTCCACAAACAGGGCACGAACAGGCCATTGAGCCAGGAGAAAAGCATCCTTTTCTGTGCAGTGCTTCAGGAGCGCAGGCTGGCAGAGCTCCCTGCCACCTAACGAGCTCAGCAAGCATTAGCTTTTATGATTACTTGGTGAATTTTTAAAATACCGAAATGTTATCCTCAGCTCTAAATAGCTCAGAGCCACTTCCATCTTTCACCAGGGGATACTTCCCCTCGGAACAGTTAAAGTGGTATTAATCTTACGGCAGACAGACCTGCAGCTGTCTTCAATAAGACGACAACCCACGCACCCGGCCCTGCGGATGGCAGTTTTGCTCAATTAATCTCCACCACTCCGAGCGGCACCGGGTGGCCAGCTAGCCGTCAGGGCTCGGCCATGCCAAACCGCACGGGAGCCCAAGGGCTGCGACGAGCCGAGGGGGCTAGCACAGACCGCAGCTGCTCTCCCTTTCCCCGCAGCCCTCGGATGCCAGCCGGCAGCTGCCCGGAGCCGGCTCTAAATGGAGAAGTGCAAGCCAGAGACTGCCAGCCCCAAGGGCCGCTGGCCACTGGTGGGGCAGCACGGCCCCGCTACACTGCGCTGGCCCCAGACAGGCAGAACAGCAGCTGCCCGCCCTGCCAGCACAGCCAGGCTCCTGAGGGCATCCACAGAGATATCTTTGGGGGAAAAAGGAGGCATTTGCAGCTGCTGACAGGACTCCCTCCTCCTCGCCCTGGTTTTCGGGTCCGCTCTCCTCTGTGCTGCCCGGAGGACAGATCAAGCGGACCCCAGAGGATCAAGTCTCCCAGAGCAGCACAGCCTTGGGACTATGCACAAACGCCACTGATTTATCCCAGCTTCCACCAGTCCGTTACCAATGGGGCTCCGCTAACGCTCTGGGGACCCTTATTTAATTAGCTAGCACTGCAAGAGCAAAGCAGCTGCGTTACCCCACTGGTAAGTGCATCAAAATTTCTTCACAGTACATACACAATCGGGGTTTTCCAGCCTTTCGTCCCACACGTGCTTCTGCCTCCCTGCCCTGGGGAATGAATTCCCGCTTCCCACCAGGGCTGCGGCAGTCATTTGTTTTGAGGGAGCCCAGCCTGAACCCGGAGCTCCTGTCCAGCCCCAAGCTTTGCCAAACAGACAGCAGCCAGAAGCTGAGTGGGTTTTACACGACTGCCAGCTCTGCCAGTGCTACAACAGCTCAGAATGTGTGTGTTTTCTCTCCAAGGTTGTTGTTTTTTTCCACGAAAAGTTTTAGCAACTTCAAACTCAAATATTTTTCAGATTTCAGCAATCCAAACAAAAAGAGAGAGAACTGCAGTATCTATTTTGTGATTTTTTTTTTTCTCAGGGGGTGTTTTGTTTTGTTTTTTTAGGAAATTAAAGCAAGCAGATTTCTAAAAACACTGCATTTGATCAGAAGTCAAATTATTCATCAAAATTTAACTCCCGCCCTATAGATCTCTTGAGTTGAGGTTCACAGGATTGAAGTCCAGGAGAAACAAGAGAGGGAGCAGGATGCTGCAAGGGCTACCAGCCTGCGCCTGGGCTGCAGCACCCACATCCCCACGCACCTGCACCCAAGACTGCTTGTGCACCAGCACTTGCCGAAGACTCAGCAGGTCTTGCAGGAGCAAAACAATAGAAACTTGGATTCAGAAAGCCAAAAGCCTCTTGGCTTGTCACCAGGATAAGCTGAAAAAAATGCACCTCCTCCAGGAGAAGGGAGGGTTTCTCTATCTCAGGCTTTATATTTAAATTGGACATTTTACTTAAATATTTTTTCTTTTTCAAGATAAGCCTATTTCTCATTCCACTGCAATGACGACAACCCCTGAGCAAAGCCTGATTGAATCAGATGATTTTAAAGCCCAGCTCTGAGCTGGCTGATTTCAAGCATTTGGATGAGAGTCAAAGCCTTCCTGCTCCACGCGGCAGCCGATCCGTTGAATGAGAGGCTACCATTTTCTAGCAGATTAAAGCCACACTTCATTTTTCGCTTTCTGCATTTGTAAACTGCTGAGATAAGGATTTCCCACAAGGTCAGAATGAACAGCCCATTAATTCCACCTCCCCTGGCCTGGTTGAGTCGCACCCATCCCTGGGGCTGATGGACTGCTTCCCAACTCTGCACTTCTTGAGGGGATCTCTGCAAGCCACAGCCTCACTTGCTTTAATCCCAAAGACTTGGAGAAAGCAGTTTGCTGCCCAACAGATAACTTTTCCTTGGAGCTACGGAACGTACACGCTCCCTCTTACCCTAATAGGGCATGATAGTGCCTAAGAAAATTCATGCGAGGCGGGTGGAAAACAGATAAAGCTGCATGCGCCCTTCTCTGGAGTCAAAACGCATCAGCGTAACAGGCACAGTGGGCCAAAAATGTGTCAGTGCTGGAGCCGCAGCCAGCCTGGCTTCGAGACGAGGCTGTTCTGGGACAGGGCTGAAAGACAGGGGTGAAGGCATCACGCCATCACTCATTTCACAGCACCAAACCCCTCCAGCCCACAAAGCCCTTCACATGGAGGGAACACATGGCGGGGTACCCACAGATGGGGCAGGTGTCTGATTCTGGTGCTGGACCCTAACCCTGGGATTTGCTGTCCCCATGGCTGAGTGGGGCCAGGAACAGAGAGGGGCTCACCTGAACCCTGCAGCCTGCTCCCTGCCCAGCTAGAGCAGCCAGGACAGCAAGGGTGGGTCAGGAGGAAGGGTGAGCCTAGTGGCCTTTTGGGGTGGGATGAGGGTCAGGCAGTGGTTTGAAGCAGACAGTTCCTCTACGGAGCTGGAGACTGGTGCTCTAGGGCAGTAAAACCACAAAAACCCAGCCCACCCGAACCTAAACCAGCCCTGCTCAGACCCGATCACAACTGAGCCCTGGCTCTGGGACAGGAGCCGGGTGTCCCATCTCCAAGACACAAACAACACAAAGTTCCCAAGCTCCTGATCCCGGGTGCAGGGAGGATTGGGTGGAAATACTCCTCCTAGCCAAACCATGCGTGGTGACAACACAACGTCATGGCACAAGGCAGCCAGGGGTGTTCTTGCTCCAAGAGCTTTGAAGGAAACCCAGGCTGAAGTGGTCAGGCCATGATGGCACAGGCCAGGCAGGTGTCCCCTTGCTGTGCCCAAGGATGGTTTTCATGGACACTGACCTCAGTTTATACTGATAAGCCACGTGGAGGAGGTCACGCCTGCTCAGGAGCTGCAAGGAGCTGCCTGGTTTCTGGGAAGGAGTGAGCACTGCTGGCACTAGCACCATGCAGAAAGCGTGAGAGTCTCAGCCCCAGGCTTCAGCTGGTGCAGAAATGGATGCCAGCAACTGGGTTTCTATTAATCAAGAGTGAATGAAACAAGATTATCCTCTTTGTAAACACACCAAGCTCTGTGGGAAACATCTTTGCTGGGAGACCAGGACTAAGGAGCGTCCCCACACCACTGTGTCCTGGCATCCAACTATGGCAGGAGCTGCATGGCTGCTCCTGTTTCTCCCTGGCCACGTGCACGCTGGCTCTCTCCAAGCCGTGCCTGCAAACCACAGAGATGCTCCTTCCCACTATGGAGGCTGCGGGCCAGCCACAACACCCAGCCGTTGAGGACCTGTCCTCGGCTCCTGCCACTCGACCACCTCCAGCTGTGGCTGCACCTTGCTGGGCATGGGCCTCCCCCTGCACCCCACAGCCCCACCCCCCGCCCTTTGGAGGCCTTTTCCCGGCCCCCTGCCACTCGACCACCTCCAGCTGTGGCTGCACCTTGCTGGGCATGGGCCTCCCCCTGCACCCCACAGATGGGGGGTGTTAATGAAGCCGGGACAGTCCTGTCCACTCCTTCACCTGCAACCACCTATCTTCTAAGCACCCTGAGAGGTCAAACTGGCGCATCTTTGGTGTCTGATTGTACAGCTGCAGAAATGCTGCTCCCAACACCCGTGTCCTGCCCTGGCAGCTTCCACTTGGAGGCGAATTGCAGCCAATATCCCGCCCAGAGCCAGGACAAGCTCTGCCCGTCTCCTGCCTCCTCATTACACGCCCATCTATCATGCAGGGGTGTGCAGTCCTGGAGCAAAGAGATCATGAAGCTGGGACAGCAAAGGAGGATCAGTTGCTCTCCCAAGTGGGGAGCCCACCTGGCAGGGGCTGCCTTGAACCATGCTGCCCACTCTTGCAGTATGGCCATGACCATCCTGCCCTCTGGCCTCAGACCTAAAGGATTCTGTAGGCACCATGTCTCTGGCTAAAAGTCCAAGGAAAGCAGAAAGCAAAGGATATTAAAAAAAAAAAAAAATCCTAAAATGCTTTCAGGGCAAACCCGGGTCTGATTTGACAGACCTGAAAATCCCAGGTCCAAACCCTTCAGCCTCGGGAAGTTGAGCTGCATTATCAGCCCAGGATGGCTGAGGCCCAGCCCAGCCCAGCGCTGCACCGGACCCACGCCGTGCCTCACCAGAGGGGTGCATCGGGAAGACAGTGCTTTGGTTGCCCACCTTCTCACCAGCAGCACAAACCCCAGAGAGCACCGGGAATAAGGGCAGGCGCTCACAGGGGCAGGGCCATGCCAAATAAAGCACCTTATCAGTGGAAGTGCGTGGCTGAGCTCCAGCAGCGTGGGCTGCTGCGGACCTCGGCTCTCAGCTGTCGCACTCGGGCAGTGCTGATAAAGCCCTGCTCTGCCTGCCCTTATTTAGTCAGGACACTCTGCTGACTCCAGCGATTTCAGGACGTCATCTACACCACACACCCGCGTTCCCTGCGAAGACGCTCACTGCCGCCTGGCCACGCTGGCTGGAAACGCTGAGCACAGGGAGACAGCAGCAGCAGCAGCGCTGCGGGGAACGTGGCCGAGCAGGGCTGGTTTGGAAAGCGATACGAGAGCCAAGGAGCACTCTTGTTATTTGGAAGGAGAGCTAAGGTATGCCCCAAAGACAGAGGTACAGACAGAAAACCAACTCAGGCTTCAAAACTGAGCAACAGCTCACACTGTGAATGATGCCCACGTGTCGCTGCCGCGGAAGCTGCACTGACGTGATTTCCGACGCCAAGCACTCGCTGCAGCTCTGCAACACTTTAAGGCAGCCCAGGCTCAGAGCCCTACGTTAAGAGGAACCAATGCCTAACATTTCAGAATGCAGTTTAGAAATTCTGACAGGTATCTATCCAGGCAGCAGTACTGCAGGACCTCTGTGGGTATTACAATAAAACCAAAGATAAATCAAAAATATATTCACTTTTTAGTTGTACTCTCTGGGCATAAAACACCCAACTGCCCAGGGACTTCAGGACCAACGTCTGAAGACAAACAGGGAGGGAAAACAGCAGCCGTTACTGCCTCTGTTAAATTGCCTTTCTGTTGATCCTGGGACATCTGGCAGATACACCTGAGGTGTTATTACCAGGACTCTCGCCTGTCAAACGATCTCAGACCGTGGCCAAACCCATGCCTACAGGACACATGGCCAAGTCCCTCCATTGATTTCGGTCCAAGTCACTGGGAAGCACAACCGCGTGCAGAGGCAGACCATGGCTGTCACTGTTGCAGTAGGGTGCAGGTGGAATTGGCAGTATTTACACTGATTTTGTCCCCCAAAAGCCCCAGTGAGAAGAAAATCCGTGTACGAGCTGCCTGTACTGAGCGTATGGCTTTCAAGAGGTTCCTGCTGCAGCTGGCCCTTCCCCTCCTCTTGCTTTTTATTTCTTTTTAATCTATTCTAAATAAATGAAAGCTGACCACTTCCATGCTCCTCTCTGCTTTCAGTGGGACTATCCTCCCCCTGTGACAGATGAGCATGTACTGCACAGGCTGCCGCACCCCCGGGGGCTGCTGCTCCCCAAGCACCCACGGGGACCACCAACCCTCGCACCCAGAAATCACCAGAACAGCCGTTACATGCGCCGGGATGGCTTTTAACTGGCTCGCTCACACCTTGAGGCAACTGACCCCTCCTTTGTGGGCGCTGGTGGGGGACAGACTGCCGGCTGTCCTCGAGCCAACTCATCTACTGATGCTCTGGGGCGATGACATCCTGGATGCAACCCCAGGACCTCACCGCCTTTCTCACCCACCCTAACATTTTCCAAAGGAGCCCAAGGGCGGAAGATGGAAAAAGGGAAGGCTGGATGGACATGGAGGGTGCCTTCACCCGGCACCATGGGAACAGCCACGTTCCAGCCCCGATGGGATTCCCTTGGGATCACAGCAAGGCAAGTCCCAGAGCACCAGCAGTACACGGCATGGCTAATGGACATCATATGGCACCTGTTAACCCCAGTGTCCGCCTGTCGTTACCTGCAGACAGGAATAGAGCCATCTCCACCGG